>NC_064640.1:598332959-598635989 GCF_023864345.2 Schistocerca serialis cubense | reverse complement strand
GACACTGCGAGAGGGCTGTACAAGCAATGATCACACGCACGGCACAGCGGACACACCAGGAACCGCGGTGTTGGCCGTCGAATGGCGCTAGCTGCGCAGCATTTGTGCACCGCCGCCGTCAGTGTCAGCCAGTTTGCCGTGGCATACGGAGCTCCATCGCAGTCTTTAACACTGGTAGCATGCCGCGACAGCGTGGACGTGAACTGTATGTGCAGTTGACGGACTTTGAGCGAGGGCGTATAGTGGGCTTGCGGGAGGCCGGGTGGACGTACCGCCGAATTGCTCAACACGTGGGGCGTGAGGTCTCCACAGTACATCGATGTTGTCGCCAGTGGTCGGCGGAAGGTGCACGTGCCCGTCGACCTGGGACCGGACCGCAGCGACGCACGGATGCACGCCAAGACCGTAGGATCCTACGCAGTGCCGTAGGGGACCGCACCGCCACTTCCCAGCAAATTAGGGACACTGTTGCTCCTGGGGTATCGGCGAGGACCATTCGCAACCGTCTCCATGAAGCTGGTCCCGCACACCGTTAGGCCGTCTTCCGCTCACGCCCCAAAGTCGTGCAGCCCGCCTCCAGTGGTGTCGCGACAGGCGTGAATGGAGGGAAGAATGGAGACGTGTCGTCTTCAGCGATGAGAGTCGCATCTGCCTTGGTGCCAATGATGGTCGTATGCGTGTTTGGCGCCGTGCAGGTGAGCGCCACAATCAGGACTGCATACGACCGAGGCACACAGGGCCAACACCCGGCATCATGGTGTGGGGAGCGATCTCCTACACTGGCCGTACACCACTGGTGATCGTCGAGGGGACACTGAATAGTGCACGGTACATCCAAACCATCATCGAACCCATCGTTCTACCATTCCTAGACCGGCAAGGGAACTTGCTGTTCCAACAGGACAATGCACGTCCGCATGTATCCCGTGCCACCCAACGTGCTCTAGAAGGTGTAAGTCAACTACTCTGGCCAGCAAGATCTCCGGATCTGTCCCCCATTGAGCATGTTTGGGACTGGATGAAGCGTCGTCTCACGCGGTCTGCACGTCCAGCCCGAACGCTGGTCCAACTGAGGCGCCAGGTGGAAATGGCATGGCAAGCCGTTCCACAGGACTACATCCAGCATCTCTACGATCGTCTCCATGGGAGAATAGCAGCCTGCATTGCTGCGAAAGGTGGATATACAATGTACTAGTGCCGACATTGTGCTTGCTCTGTTGCCTGTGTCTATGTGCCCGTGGTTCTGTCAGTGTGATCATGTGATGTATCTGACCCCAGGAATGTGTCAATAAAGTTTCCCCTTCCTGGGACAATGAATTCACGGTGTTCTTATTTCAATTTCCAGCAGTGTATATTGGTTTTAAAGGTGGAAGACTTGCGAATGTAAATAATCCAATTGATGCAAAAGATGTAGTGAACAAACACTATTTAAGAATGAGTTTATTACAAAGCTTGAATATACAAGTATTTTAACATAGTTGAATAATTATATTAATAAACAAAAACAAATTTATTACTTTACAAAAAAGGAAATTGAAGATTTTTCAACCATAGATTGAACTCCATATTTAAATGAGTTACAAAACTTGATTATAAAGTATATGATAAACAAAAAATGGCTGGAATGAACAAAAAATGCACATTTCCAGGTTCTATGATTTTATACTTAGAGTTGTTGTTGTTGATGGTCACATTAAGAGAGATTTAACATTTGATCATTTTTTTATTTCAATATGTGTTGAAGACAGATATTATAAAATACCTCCTGAAGATCTGGGAATAAAAATAGTTCTCAAGTCAAATATTCTGACTGTTACATTAAAAGATTCTTTTAAAACTGTTCCAGTTGGTGTAAAGATAATTGTATTTGATGAAATGATTTAAATCTATATAAATGAGGAACAATGAACAATTTACTGTTTGCGTACAAAAAGTTTCCCAAAACACTTCATCCTCATGGATTAACAACTAAAAGTGGAAAACAAAGAATTGAAGACCTTTGTTCGATTTGTAAATCTAAAAGGAGTAAATTTGTTACAGAAATTTTGTAGGTGACAGTCTAAATATATGTGAATAAATTATTAATGAATTTTATATACCAATTAGAGAGAATTTTAAAAGAAAAATATAATTTCTTTTGGAATCGATGACTATAGTAATAATATTTAACCAAAATGGATTCTGGAAACCTGAGAGGAATTTCGAAAGTAAATAAAAGATTGAAATATTTGTGAACTGTTATAGATTTTTTTTGCTTGGGCTATTCCAGTTAAAGACAAAAGAGATAAAAATATAGTTGAGTCTTTCAAAAAATATTTGAGTCGAGTAATCGTTATCAGGAGAAAGAAAACTGGCGTTCTACGGATCGGAGCGTGGGATGTCAGATCCCTTAATCGGGCAGGTAGGTTAGAAAATTTAAAAAGGGAAATGGATAGGTTGAAGTTAGATATAGTGGGAATTAGTGAAGTTCGGTGGCAGGAGGAACAAGACTTCTGGTCAGGTGACTATAGGGTTATAAACACAAAATCAAATAGGGGTAATGCAGGAGTAGGTTTAATAATGAATAGGAAAACAGGAATGCGGGTAAGCTACTACAAACAGCATAGTGAACGCATTATTGTGGCCAAGATAGATACGAAGCCCACACCTACTACAGTAGTACAAGTTTATATGCCAACTAGCTCTGCAGATGACGAAGAAATTGAAGAAATGTATGATGAAATAAAAGAAATTATTCAGATTGTGAAGGGAGACGAAAATTTAATAGTCATGGGTGACTGGAATTCGAGTGTAGGAAAAGGGAGAGAAGGAAACATAGTAGGTGAATATGGATTGTGGGACAGAAATTAAAGAGGAAGCCGCCTGGTAGAATTTTGCACAGAGCACAACATAATCATAACTAACACTTGGTTTAAGAATCATGAAAGAAGGTTGTATACATGGAAGAACCCTGGAGATACTAAAAGGTATCAGATAGATTATATAATGGTAAGACAGAGATTTAGGAACCAGGTTTTAAATTGTAAGACATTTCCAGGGGCAGATGTGGACTCTGACCACAATCTATTGGTTATGACCTGTAGATTAAAACTGAAGAAACTGCAAAAAGGTGGGAATTTAAGGAGATGGGACCTGGATAAACTAAAAGAACCAGAGGTTGTACAGAGATTCAGGGAGAGCATAAGGGAGCAATTGACAGGAATGGGGGAAATAAATACAGAAGAAGAAGAATGGGTAGCTTTGAGGGATGAAGTAGTGAAGGCAGCAGAGGATCAAGTAGGTAAAAAGACGAGGGCTAATAGAAATCCTTGGGTAACAGAAGAAATATTGAATTTAATTGATGAAAGGAGAAAATATAAAAATGCAGTAAGTGAAACAGGCAAAAAGGAATACAAACGTCTCAAAAATGAGATCGACAGGAAGTGCAAAATGGCTAAGCAGGGATGGCTAGAGGACAAATGTAAGGATGTAGAGGCCTATCTCACTAGGGGTAAGATAGATACCGCCTACAGGAAAATTAAAGAGACCTTTGGAGATAAGAGAACGACTTGTATGAATATCAAGAGCTCAGATGGAAACCCACTTCTAAGCAAAGAAGGGAAAGCAGAAACGTGGAAGGAGTATATAGAGGGTCTATACAAGGGCGATGTACTTGAGGACAATATTATGGAAATGGAAGAGGATGTAGATGAAGACGAAATGGGAGATATGGTACTGCGTGAAGAGTTTGACAGAGCACTGAAAGACCTGAGTCGAAACAAGGCCCCCGGAGTAGACAATATTCCATTGGAACTACTGACGGCCGTGGGAGAGCCAGTCCTGACAAAACTCTACCATCTGGTGAGCAAGATGTATGAAACAGGCGAAATACCCTCAGACTTCAAGAAGAATATAATAATTCCAATCCCAAAGAAAGCAGGTGTTGACAGATGTGAAAATTACCGAACTATCAGCTTAATAAGTCACAGCTGCAAAATACCAACACGAATTCTTTACAGACGAATGGAAAAACTAGTAGAAGCCAACCTCGGGGAAGATCAGTTTGGATTCCGTAGAAACACTCGAACACGCGAGGCAATACTGACCTTACGACTTATCTTAGAAGAAAGATTAAGGAAAGGCAAACCTACGTTTCTAGCATTTGTTGACTTAGAGAAAGCTTTTGACAATGTTTACTGGAATACTCTCTTTCAAATTCTAAAGGTGGCAGGGGTAAAATACAGGGAGCGAAAGGCTATTTACAATTTGTACAGAAACCAGATGGCAGTTATAAGAGTCGAGGGACATGAAAGGGAAGCAGTGGTTGGGAAGGGAGTAAGACAGGGTTGTAGCCTCTCCCCGATGTTGTTCAATCTGTATATTGAGCAAGCAGTAACGGAAACAAAAGAAAAATTAGGAGTAGGTATTAAAATTCATGGAGAAGAAATAAAAACTTTGAGGTTCGCCGATGACATTGTAATTCTGTCAGAGACAGCAAAGGACTTGGAAGAGCAGTTGAATGGAATGGACAGTGTCTTGAAAGGAGGATATAAGATGAACATGAACAAAAGCAAAACGAGGATAATGGAATGTAGTCGAATTAAGTCGGGTGATGTTGAGGGTATTAGATTAGGAAATGAGACACTTAAAGTAGTAAAGGAGTTTTGCTATTTGGGGAGCAAAATAACTGATGATGGTCGAAGTAGAGAGGATATAAAATGTAGGCTGGCAATGGCAAGGAAAGCGTTTCTGAAGAAGAGAAATTTGTTAACATCCAGTATTGATTTAAGTGTCAGGAAGTCATTTCTGAAAGTATTCGTATGGAGTGTAGCCATGTATGGAAGTGAAACATGGACGATAAATAGTTTGGACAAGAAGAGAATAGAAGCTTTCGAAATGTGGTGCTACAGAAGAATGCTGAAGATTAGATGGGTAGATCACATAACTAATGAGGAAGTATTGAATAGGATTGGGGAGAAGAGAAATTTGTGGCACAACTTGACCAGAAGAAGGGATCGGTTGGTAGGACATGTTCTGAGGCAACAAGGGATCACCAATTTAGTATTGGAGGGCAGGGTGAAGGGTAAAAATCATAGAGGGAGACCAAGAGATGAATACACTAAGCAGATTCAGAAGGATGTAGGTTGCAGTAGGTACTGGGAGATGAAAAAGCTTGCACAGGATAGAGTAGCATGGAGAGCTGCATCAAACCAGTCTCAGGACTGAAGACCACAACAACAACAATATAAAACACGTTGCAAACAGATAATGGCAAATAATTTTACAACAAAGAATTTCAAGAATTAATGAAAAAATTTGACATTAATAATTTTTCAACTTTTAGTTAATTGAAGGCATCTGTTGTTGAACGATTTAATAGAACATCATAAAAAAATGTAGAAGAAATATCCTCTTCAAGGAAATTAGCAATGGATTGACTTAGTTTCTAAATTAACTGATGAATATAATAACACAAAACTTTCAACCATAAAACTGGCCCCAAAGCAAGTAAATAAAGAAACTGAAAAAAATCTTATTGAAAACTGTGAATGTAACGCATTTGTATTAAACTGAACCAAAATATAAAATTGGTGATAAATTAGAATAAGTAAATTTAAAGCTGTTCTTGAGAAATGTTATACTGCAATGTTGCCAACAGAAATGTTCGAAATTCAAGATGATAATCGTTTCAGTCCATTCACATATATATTGAAAGACTTAAATGGTGTTCAAATAGAAGGAAATTTTTATGAACAAGAACTATTGAAAACGAATTTTCCAGATGTTTATCTTGTTGAGAAAGTTTTAAATAATTAAGGTGGTAAGTTTATGTGAAATGGTTTGGTTTCAATGATCCACATAGCAGTTGGAACAATAAAAGGAAAAATTAGTTTCTGTAAATGTAAACAAAATTTTATCATACAAATGGGGTTTGTTACCGAAAATCTAGACATGTTGGGTACTGAATATAATTTTCATAAAGTTTATTAATTCGATCATGAGAGTTTAAATTTTAGTTGACAAAGGATTTAGTGCATTTTGTTTGTTAGATCAATATAAAAATAATTATAAATGTTATTTAAAATTTGATTATGAACAATGTACTTCGAAATATAGTTTTTTGTTCTATGAAATGTTGGTGAGTCTACCTATATATTCAATCATTTGTTCTCATGAATAATTATCTAAAATATTGAAGCAATTTCGACTGTCATCGATCTATTAAATTGTTATTCATTATTTATAGAATTTGGTACATAATTAATTCTTAAAAAATAGTCTCAATTTGGATGTCTATTTCTGATCATATCTATTTGAATTTGAACATTTTTAATTGTGTTTGAACAACATAATATTCATAAAATCACAAACATATAATGTTAAAATAACAACAGAAGTTCTTAAAATTTCATCATTTAATTTAAGAACTAGATGTGGTATTAATGTATTTATTTCATAATTTCATACATCTGTTAATTCTACTGTATCACGAATTACTTCTGTGAAACATTCTATTGTTTTATCTTTGTTTTTATTTAAATTTTCCAAGAGGGTAGTGTTCTGTTTCATTATATATTTACCATGTTTTGCTAATGGATGGTGAAACTTCTTCATAAACCCGGTCTTGTAAATTTTCAGCAAAAGGTATATTGTATTTCATTACCAAAGAATATAAACCATGTTCATTAACAAACTGCATATAAGGTTGAATATTTTTAATAGTGTTATTTTTCCACTATTGAAATTTTCATATTTGTCACAGTGCCCTCATTTTTCCCACTATTTCATGATATCCCAAGAATGTACATACCCTAAAATATCAGAAACATCATTTGCAAAACACCAAAGATTATTAGTTTCATCAATAATTATTAAAACAATCTTATTATTATAAATGAGTTTATTATTTCTTAGATCCACTTGTGAATTGATTTATCAAGTAATAAAACATATAATTTTTATTTTCAATTTTATTAAATGTTTTCCTTATATATGAAAAGCGAAAATAAAATGATTTGTCCACTGTGCAATAAAGAATAAGAGATTCATAAGAAAATTTGCCTTCAAAATCAGGCTATAAATTTTGCCCAAGAAAGATACAAAGTGAATTTCCTTATGATTGGTGTTTTGAAACATTTAATTTTGCAAAAAGTGTGGAAATTAATAATTCTTCCAATTATGTTCATAGCTCAGATGATTAAAAATTGAGAAATTAGTTTTAAAATATCAAAAATTAAAAAAAGAGATTATGTACAAGTTGAAAGTTTTGTGGAAATTATGTTTGTAAATTTTATTTACCAAGACACCAAAAATTACCATATCAAGAAAAAATATTAAAATTAATTAATTTTTATTTTTTATTTAATCTATGCAGCTGTTTAATTCTTTAAGAATTTTTGTTGTCTTTAATTTTATTCGGATTTAATTTTTAATGTCCATAAGGTAATGTATTAATTCTATATTGTGATATAACACGTTTATCGTCATCAGAACTTAAAACAAGTTTATTACATTCAACTGTATATAATTATGATTTAAATAATGTAACCAAAATCGTTTCTCTATGTTGTTTCATTTTGTAATACAAACAATTTTTATAATCATCAAAAGTAATTTCATTTTTTACAACCTATTTCATAACTCCTGTAGATTTTTCATTTTCTTTATCTTCCACCTTATAAGCATACATTTAAGCTCATAAGCTAACATGCTCTAGCATAATTTTTCCACAGTTTTCATGTTTCATTTCCCCTAAAACTCTAATTTACTCCATAAATATTATCATTTGAATAATGACTTGCATCAAATTCATCTCAAACTGATTATCTATCTCTATAGAAAGCTTCAGTTATTATATCATAAATGAATGAATCGGTATACATATAGCATAAATCAAAATGTTCACCATATTTTGGTTTCATAACACAATAATGAAAATCGTACATTTTGATTTTCGAAATATATTGAATACTTATTCCAATATAAGTTATTTTAATTTTCTTCATACGAACATTCTGAAAATACGGTAGTAAGTTCATAATTTGGGTTTGAAATATAATTCCTATATTTTCTGGCCTTTGTTATGATTTTAATAATTTGTCTTTTCATAATATTTCTATATTTTTCTATAGTTTTTTAAAAGTCGTTGGTTGCCTCTTTTCTCATTTCTGATTTAAATCTATATATGGTGTCAAAAAACTGATTGTACAAATGATAAGATTTTCTTTAATTTTAATGCAAGTTTCAAATATTGTTAAGATTTATGTAATGTAAAACATATTTTACTTTATCATTTGAAGTTATTAGTAATTTATTTCCTCCTTCTGGTGCTATTGGCAAATCTCTGTATAAATCATGTTATTTTACTTGGATACTTTAAATCAACTTTGAAAATATAACCACATGTACAATCATCTGGAATTTTAAGTATTTTTTCAGCATTAAAATTATTTCGAATCCATCCAGTCGAAATTTTTAATTGATAAATGTTGAGTCATATGATATCGGTATAAATTATATACATCATTCTGAATAATGTGATTGTTTCTCTGGAACAAAATTTTTCATGTATTTGTTATTTCCTTTTGCATATCTTTGAATACATTGAGATATTCCACCTTGAATATCTTTCTCAAATAATAAAATCATGCAATAAATCTAATTCAACTTTTGTCATGCTTAACATAAAATCCCAAGCTAATTCTGGAAGTATAAAATACCAAGGTGAGTGTAGTTCATAAGATTTAATAGATGTATCTCCAAAATTTTCGAAACTATCTGCTAAAGCAAAAACATCAGCTTTATTATACAGGGTGTTACAAAAAGGTATGGCCAAACTTTCAGTAAACATTCCTCACTCAAAGAAATAAAATATGTTACGTGGACATGTGTCTGGAAATGCTTACTTTCCATGTTAGAGCTCATTTTATTACTTCTCTTCAAATCACATTAATCATGGAATGGAAACACAAAGCAACAGAACATACCAGCGTGACTTCAAACACTTTGTTACAGGAAATGTTCAAAATGTCCTCCATTAACGAGGATACATGCATCCACCCTACGTCGCATGGAATCCCTGATGCGCTGATGCCGCCCTGGAGAATCGCGTATTGTATCACAATACGAGCACGAAGAGTCTCTACATTTGGTACCGGGGTTAAGTAGACAAGAGCTTTCAAATGCCCCCATAAATGAAAGTCAAGAGGGCTGAGGTCAGGAGAGCGTCAAGGCCATGGAATTGGTCCGCCTCTACCAATCCATCGGTCACCGAATCTGTTGTTAAGAAGCGTACGAACACTTCGACTGAAATGTGCAGGAGCTCCATCGTGCATGAACCACATGTTGTGTCGCACTTGTAAAGGCACATGTTCTAGCAGCACAGGTAGAGTATACCGCATGAAATCATGCCGGTGAATCAATGAAGTACGGTACATACTGACGAAACTATAATGAGCTCTAACATGGAAATTAAGCATTTCCGGACACATGTTGACATAACAGCTTTTCTTTATTTGTGTGTGAGAAATGTTTGTGAAAGTTTGGCCGTACCTTTTTGTAACACCCTGTATAATCAGGTATAATCATCTAAATTTTTAATACTGAATTTTTTCCCAACTAGTTTTATGCTATTATAATCTTTTTCAGAAATATCTAATTTATTGAGTCTCGAATAAAAACACTTCTTTTTGGGTTATTTTGTTTCTTTTAATTTTTCTTCAGATCTCACACATTTGAAAAAGGAAATACTTTTCTTGGTTATTAAATCTAATTGTTCACCTCAAAAAAATTCTGATGGTTCTCTAAATTGTTGTCTTGTTATTTCACTAAGTAGTTTTTCTGTTATTTCTCTAAACTGTTTTTCTGTTTTTTTCTGAATAGCTCCTTTGGGTCAATTTCTTTATTTTTTTAAATCTTACACTGTTTCTCCAAATTCTTCTTTATCTGTTGTTTTAAATTGTTCTTTTGTAAGATAAGATGATTTATCAATACTTGAGGCAATATATTTAAATGTACCTAAAAGTCTTAATGTTAAACCATCTTCACCACATTTGCTAAATGAAATATTATGTTATTCATTATTTGGAATTGCATCAATATATTTATCATCTATTTCTAATCCTTTGATAAACAAATGAACATCGTAATTTGTTAAATCATGAACGTAAACTGGAATAAATATAGGATTTTTGTAATTAAGATTGCAATCTTTAAGTGTAGCTTCTCGATATTTTCCTGTTAAATAGCCACCTTTAGTGAATTAGCAGTCTAGTTAAAAGTAGATTAACTCTCTACAGTAAACTGATTTCTTAGGATGGATAGGATGTGTGACTGCTGTGTACGGACGCAGGAGGAGCTGGCCACTGTTTGCGAACAGCTGAATGTGATGATGGTTGCGGTCAGCCGTCTTCAGGCTGCTGCCTCGGAGTGTAGCGGCAGTGGGGAGTCGGGTGCGTCGCATGGTACATCCCAGGTGTTACATGCTTCACCCAGTGTCCCTGCTGTCGAGACATCTTCGCGGGTACTGGGCGCGGTTGGGCCACTCTCTCCCCAAGGGGAGTGGCGGGTTCAGCGGCGTTCGCGGCGCACGAGGCGGAGGTTCAAATGGCTCTCAGCACTATGGGACTCAACTGCTGAGGTCATTAGTCCCCTAGAACTTAGAACTAGTTAAACCTAACTAACCTAAGGACATCACAAACATCCATGCCTGAGGCAGGATTCGAACCTGCGACCGTAGCGGTCTTGCGGTTCCAGACTGCAGCGCCTTTAACCGCACGGCCACTTCGGCCGGCACACGAGGCGGAGGGTAAATGTGGAGGCTGGCCGTGTGGCATCACCCGCTCTGCCTGTGAGTGGACATGTGGCCACTCCTTCTGCAAGGTCCGAGCAGGCACACGAGGGGAAGGGTTTATTAGTTATTGGGAGCTCCAACGTTAGGTGGGTGATGGAGCCCCTTAGGGAAATAGCGGAAAGGTCGGGGAAGAAGGCCAGTGTTCACTCTGCAAATTGTTGCTCATGTCGGCACCAATGACTCCTGCCGTTTGGGTTCAGAGGTCATCCTCAGTTCGTACAGGCGGTTGGCGGAATTGGTAAAGGCGGAAAGCCTCGCTCGTGGGGTGGAATCAGAGCTAACTATCTGCAGTATCGTTCCCAGAACCGATGGCAGTCCTCTGGTTTGGGGCCGAGTGGATGGCTTAAACCAGAGGCTCAGACGATTCTGCAGAGGTCTGGGGTGCAAATTTCTCGACCTCCACTATCGGGTGGAGAAATGTAGGGTCCCCCTGAATAGGTCAGGCGTGCACTACACGCCGGAAGCGGCTACAAGGGTAGCAGAGTACGTGTGGAGTGCACATGTGGGTTTTTTAGGTTAGAGAATTCCCTCCCTACGCCCGACAAGACGCCTCCCGAGACGCGGGAAGGTAGGAGTAGGCAAAATGCAACATGGAATAACAAAATTAATTTGCTAATAGTAAACTGCAGGAGCGTCTATAGAAAGGTTCCAGAATTGCTCTGATTAATAAACGGTCACAATGCCCGTATAGTACTAGCGACAGAAAGTTGGCTGAAACCAGACGTAAACAGTAATGAAATCCTAAACTCAGTTTGGAATGTATACCGCAGAGACAGGCTCGACAGTGAAGGGGGAGGCGTGTTTATCGTAATACGAAATGCAATAGTATCGAAGGAAATTGACGGAGATCCGAAATGTGAAATAATTTGGATGAAGGTCACGGTTAAAGCAGGCTCAGACATGGTAAATGGATGTCTCTATAGGCCCCCTGGCTCAGCAGCTGTTGTGGCTGAGCACCTGAAGCATAATTTGGAAAATATTTCGAGTAGATTTCCCCACCAAGTTATAGTTCTGGGTGGAGATTTTAATTTGCCGGATATAGACTGGGAGACTCAAACGTTCATAATGGGTATCAGGGACAAAGAATCCAGTGAAATTTTTTTCAGTGCTTTATCTGAAAACTACCTTGAGCAGTTAAACAGAGAACCGACTCGTGGCGATAAGATATTAGACCTTCTGGTGACAAACAGACCCGAACTATTTGAAACAGTTAACGCAGAACAGGGAATCAGCGATCATAAAGCGGCTACTGCGTCGATCATTTCAGCCGTAAATAGAAATATTAAAAAAAGGTAGGAAGATTTGTCGGTTTAGCAAAAGTGGCAAAAAGCAGATTACAGAGTACCTGACGGCTCAACTCAAAAGTTCTGTCTCAAGTACAGATAGTGTTGAGGATCAGTGGACAAAGTTCAAAACCATCGTACAGTATGCGTTAGATGAGTATGTGCCAAGCAAGATCGTAAGAGATGGAAAAGAGCCACCGTGGTAGAACAACCGAGTTAGAAAACTGCGACAGAAGCAAAGGGAACTTCACAACAAACATAAACATAGAAAAAGCCTTGCAGACAAAAAAAATTACGCGAAGCGAAATGTAGTGTGAGGAGGGCTATGCGAGAGGCGTTCAATGAATTCGAAAGTAGAGTTCTATGTACTGACTTGGCAGAAAATCCTAAGAAATTTTGGTCTTATGTCAAAGCAGTAGGTGGACCAAAACAAAATGTCCAGACACTCTGTGACCAAAATGGTACTGAAACAGAGGATGACAGACTAAAGGCCGAAATACTGAATGTCTTTTTCCAAAGCTGTTTCACAGAGGAAGACTGCACTGTAGTTCCTTCTCTAGATTGTCGCTCAGATGACAAAATGGTAGATATCGAAATAGACGACAGAGGGATAGAGAAACAATTAAAATCGCTCAAAAGAGGAAAGGCCGCTGGAGCTGATGGGATACCAGTTCGATTTTACACAGAGTACGCGAAGGAACTTGCCCCTCCTTCTTGCAGCGGTGTACCGTAGGTCTCTAGAAGAGCGTAGCGTTCCAAAGGATTGGAAAAGGGCACAGGTCACCCACGTTTCCAAGAAGGGACGTCGAACAGATGTGCAGAACTATAGACCTATATCTCTAACGTCGATCAGTTGTAGACTTTTAGAACACGTATTATGTTCGAGTATAGTGACTTTTCTAGAGACTAGAAATCTACTCTGTAGGAATCAGCATGGTTTTCGAAAAAGACGGTCGTGTGAAACCCCGCTCGCGCTATTCGTACACGAAACTCAGAGGGCCATAGACACGGGTTCAGAGGTAGATGCCGTGTTTCTTGACTTCTGCAAGGCGTTCGATACAGTTCCCCACAGTCGTTTAAAGAACAAAGTAAGAGCATATGGACTATCAGACCAATTGTGTGATTGGATTGAAGAGTTCCTAGATAACAGAACGCAGCATGTCATTCTCAAAGGAGAGAAGTCTTAAGAAGTAAGAATGATTTCAGGTGTGCCGCAGGGGAGTGTCATAGGACCGTTGCTATTAACAATATACATAAATGACCTTGTGGATGACTTCGGAAGTTCACTGAGGCTTTTTGCAGATGATGCTGTGGTGTATCGAGAGGTTGTAACAATGGAAAATGGTACTGAAATGCAGGAGGATCTGCAGAGAATTGACGCATGGTGGAGGGAATGGCAAATCAATCTCAATGTAGACAAGTGTAATGTGTTGCGAATACATAGAATGATAGATCCCTTATCATTTAGCTACAAAATAGCAGGTCAGCAACTGGAAGCAATTAATTCCATAAATTATCTGGGCATAGGCATTAGGAGTGATTTAAAGTGGAATGATTATATAAAGTTGATCATTGGTAAAGCAGATGCCAGACTGAGATTCACTGGAAGAGTCCTAAGGAAATGCAATCCGAAAACAAAGGAAGTAGGTTACAGTACGCTTGTTCGCCCACTGCTTGAATACTGCTCAGCAGTGTGGGATCTGTACCAGATAGGGTTGATAGAAGATATAGAGAAGATCCAACAGAGAGGAGCGCGCTTCGTTACAGGATCATTTAGTAATCGCGAAAGCGTTACGGAGATGATAGATAAACTCCAGTGGAAGACTCTGCAGGAGAGACACTCAGTAGCTCGGTATGGGCTTTTGTTGAAGTTTCGAGAAGATACCTTCACTGAAGGGTCAAGCAGTATATTGCTCCCTCCTACGTATATCTCATGAAGAGACCATGAGGATAAAATCAGAGAGATTAGAACCCACACAAAAGCATACCGACAATCCATCTTTCCACGAACAATACGAGACTGGAATAGAAGGGAGAACCGATAGAGGTACTCAGGGTACCCTCCGCCACACACCGTCAGGTGGCTTGCGGAGTATGGATGTAGATGTAGATGTAGATCTATTACTTTCTCTTTTCCCATTTCAAATTCTTTTTCAGAAATATGACAAGCATCTGTAATTTTATAATTAATTACATCTTCTGTTGTAAATTTCATTTGAACATTTAGACCATATATTCTAGCAATTTCTCTTGATTCCTCTTCTAACAATTCTACGAATTTTGGTACTGCATCATTACCAGTTTAAGTAACAGGATTTTTATAAAGGACAGTAGAATGTTTAACAGAATAACTAAATGAAAATGATAAATGTTTTTGATCTTTGTTAATACAAGATTTTTCAGGATTTGGTTAACAAGTTTGAATACTTTTTTAGTAAATATTCCCAATCTGCATAAATTGCAAAAGAAACACACAATGAGTTATTATAATATTTAAATTCAGTTTTTTGACCTTTAAATGGCATATCTATTTTTCTCTTCTGTATGTCCTTTTCAATCCTTGTCATGATTGTTAATTTTTCTTGTGAATCAAAATAAGTTTAATATTGTTCACAAAGATAATTTTTTCTATTGTGTTTGTATGTTTGTTTATTTATTAATCTTTAAGATTAATTTGTTTTTCTTGTTTATTTTGCATATGGTAAAGATGATATATACATTTACCATCTTCAGTGCCTTCATATGCATAAACATTAGCTGAAATATTTGATTTCTTTTCAAGTTTTGGAATATCTGGTATCTGAACTGGAAAATTAATCATTTCTTTTCCAAAAAATTCATCTAATTCCAATACAATATTTTTATATTTACTATCTCTTTCTGCCTCACATTCTACAGGATATAATGGTGATTTTATAAATAAAGAATAGATTTTTCTTCATTGCTCTTACATTAATTATTGCTTCTTTATCTTCAATTGCTTTTGAAAAATCTATATAAGTATAACCAAGAATTGGATTTTGCCTGTTAACATTCTATTCTAAATGATATATATAAAATAAAGACAATCAAGATTTTCTTCTTTTGCATTTGTCCAATTCAGTTAATGGTTTATATATTGATTTTTGGTGATAACCTTACAAATCGGTTGTTCTTAATAATACTTGATTAGCCATTTTAAAATTATATTCTTGTATTTCATTTTGTCAATTAATGTACAATAAAATATTTGTATTAACTTGAATTTCTCTTCTTTGAATTGAAATATTCTTTAATTTGGTGATTACTTCTTCTTTAATTTGCTGAAAGAATTCTGGTATTTCCAAAATTTTAGCAATATTATTAATTCTGTAAGTTATTATTCTTAATGTAAAAGCTGAAGGTTTTATACAAATTCGTTTAGTTGATGTGAAAAATTCTTCATCATCTAAAAAAGTGAAACCTGGTAAATTTTTCTGATGACTTCATTGTTTAATTTCTTGATATTCATCTACATGAAGTTTTTGAAAATAGTTCTAATTATTGTCCTTAATAATTTTAGCTGCAGATATGTTGATAAGATCGATTAATTGTTGTCTCTTAGAATTAAAATTTTTTTAAATTTTTCATTTATAGTTCTGATGAAGATTTTTTAAGGATTTTCTACTCAAATCGTTGTCATTATTAATTTTAACTGCAGTCCCTTTGATAAGATCAATTAATTGACTTTTCCTAAATTCTGAATAATTTTTTTGCATCACAGATTTGATAAAATTCTTTTACACATTTTTTACTGAATTGATTATCGTTATCATTGTTATTAATGTTATCAAGAGGATCCTCAATGAGATCAATTAATCACCTTCTTCAAAGCTTATAAACATTCTTCAATGTTTCTGTTTTAACAGCTGATCGGTGTTCCTTTAAAGTTTTAAATTTTAGTTCTGTCTTCTTTGCTTCTTTATTCATTTCTCTCCTAATAAATTTCCACAGATCTTCTCTAGTCACATTTGAATAACTATCTTCTTTACAATAATTTTCTAAATCTTTTTAACTCAATCCAGACTTTCCTTTGCAATAATTTTCTAAGCTCTTAAAAAGCTGAACTTTGCTCACTATTTTATTTCATTGTATTTATAGAGAAGGAAGTTCAATTTTTTATTTTTATTAGAATGTTTACTGTTATAATGTACCTTTGAGATTTTGGGTTGGATGTTCTTATTTATAAATAATGAAATGTATGAGATTTGAAATTCTTTAAATGAATAACGAGAGAATTTGATATTTTCGATGCAGGCAATTGAGGTCGAATGGTTCTTATTTATAAAGAATAAAATTAATTAGATTTGAAATTTTTTAAATGAGAAAATATAAATTTGGCTTTTAGATGTAGGCAAATGAGATTTTTTAAAGAATTTTAATTTGCTGACATAATTAAATTAGGTTTTACTTTGCTACAGTTTTCTAAATTTTTTAAATAACTCAGCTTTCCCTGCCATATTGGTTTCCATTGTATTTATGTAGAATTTAATTTTTCGAAATAGGAAAATAAGATATTTTTGAGAAATTAGTTTCTTGGTCGGATGCCTGGAAATTTGAATCTGAAATGCTCATTGCGCCAGAACTGTCTTAGACATACTAATATGGTGTAAACCAAAATATGATTATGTGTATCCTGCATGATGACCGCTACTATTTCTATCACCTGCAATCGCATGGAGGTCAGTTTGAACATCTGTTGTGAAGTGGGCGTGACGCAGCTCTGTTCTGTGTTCTGCGATGATTTGTTTTCATTGCATGCATGTTCATAGAACGTTTTTCCCTCCATTTCCAGTCAGAAATCCGTCCCTGCAGTTTTTCGGTTTTATTAGTGTTCAACCTCTACATGTTTCAAGACAGAGAAATTGACAGAAAGGAAGAACTGATAGAGGAAAACACCATATTGGATGATAAGGCATTAATACTACCTATCTTAGAGGTAAAAATATGTGGACGAAGGACGAGGTAATCAATTTAGTCGTGAAGCCAGTTATTTGCGATCGTGAGTAACGTATACTATGAGCTACTGAACTCGGGAGATGAAGAAAAAGAGTCTGCCGGTTAACCAATTCAAGATAAAATGCGCTGTGAGTCAATATGGAAAACAACTGACTGTCAAGCTCTTTTGGGCGACAAAATAGGACACGAAGTGTATCACATGACTGCTATAGTTGTGGCTAATTTATAAGAGGAATTAACTGTAGAATCCATTTGACTGACAGAGCACATTGCTGGAATAAGCTACAGAAGGAAAGAAATAATGTTCTGCGAAGAGGAAGAAAAGAAAAGGGTGAAATTTCTTGAGGAAACGACTACAGACAAAACACCAGGTTTTGTCCAAATATACCAAGTAGCAATATATGAAGATGTGGTCGAAGAACAAATTTTGATGGACGTTAACTGAGACAGGGTAACTCCAATCAGGGAGGCAGGGGAAGGTGAACTTTCCTGACGAGAAAATATCAGAAAAAAATTTGGGATGCAGCTTTAGGATGAGGAGAAGCTGAACCACTGACTGAATTAAAAAAAAAAAAAATACGGAGGAAATTTTGCATTGAAAGCGGGAGTATCAACGGCTCACCTTTATAAACATCGTAAACCATATTTAAGGCCACCTTATCAACTACCGCAGGCAAGGCAAGGAAAGAAACGATAGAGAAAAAATTACAGAAAATGCTTGCATCAGGTGTGACAGAAAGAGCTCACAGTCAATGTAATTGCCCCCTGGTTGTCATGGCAAAGACGAATGGCGATGTGAGGCTTGTTCTGGACGCTCATAAAGCTGACAAAGTATTCCAAACGGAAAGAGTTTATCCAGCAAATGTGGACGACATCATTCGAAAGTTTAGAAGAGCAAAAATTTTTGCATCTCTTGATTTAACGTCAGGATACTCAACTCTTAGAAGATCCAGCATCAAGACCAGACATCGCCTTTTTATATGATGGACGATGTTATTAGTACATAATGTTGCATTTTGTCTTGTGCGGCTACAACCTCAGCAAGGCTTGGGACCCGGCATTGAATGTAATTAAGAAGACTCTCAGCAAGAAGTACGAACTGACGACCAGGGCAGACGGAGCAAGCACATCGACGCTACAACAGATTCCGACGCCCACGTCTTCGCGACCGCCGGCGAGCGGGCGCGGACGGCGAAGAGGGCGGCCCGCGGGGGGAGGGGATTTAAATCGGCCGCCCGCTCTCAGGAGCTCAGTTCGTCAGCGCACCTGACGATGGCGAAATGTCTGATCGCCGAAATATTGTGCCCGTTGGACACTATGAACCGGCAGAATACAAGTGGACTGTTCGAGCAACAAATACACCGGGAGAAACTGAAGAACCAGGTTTGCAGTTGTTTGTTTACCGCGCGTTCCTATTTCCGTAATGGGAAAGGAGATGTTGAACGTAGTTCTCAATTTCATTAAATTTAGGTATTACCTTGTTGGACGAAAGTCAACTGTAGCGACGGATCATAAAGCTCGATCCTTTGTGTTGACAAAAGCCGGCCGGTGTGGCCGTGCGGTTCTAGGACCTTTAGTCTGGAACCGCGTGACCGCTGCGGTCGCAGGTTCGAATCCTGCCTCGGGCATGGATGTGTATGATGTCCTTAGATTAGTTAGGATTATGTAGTTCTAAGTTCTAGGGGACTGATGACCACAGATGTTAAGTCCCATGCTCAGAGCCATTTGAACCATTTTTTTTTTTTTGTTGACAAGAATGCTGTGCCATGGCAAATTAACGAGATGGGCACGTGCTCATCAAGAATTTGATTTTGGTTTAGAGTATGTATTGGGAGCACAACAATTAGTGCCAGATTCATGTTAACACTTGCAACTAGCACTAGAAATTAACTCACACAGCCAGATGTACAAGCTTATACAATTTATCTGATAAAAAGGGTCATGCACGAAGGATCAATACCGAGATCGGCGAAGAAAGTTAGGAGAGAGCAGAGTGATTGTAATCAAGAGGTAATACAACAATACGAGTGAATAAAAGGTCAGGATTTATTATCTTATACATGACAGTGTTTCATACAACAAGTGTAAAAAATGGAATGAAGAGTATGTTTCCCTGAACGTGGCAGGGAAACTGTAGTGTGTATATGCATTCCAGCTGTGGGTACTTCAGTCCAAAGAAGTGTGTGGGGAAGACATGGCAAGATCGTTGGTTCTCTAATATGGCCCGATGAGGAAGGGAACTATTGAGAAGCTGTGAAGTATGCCAGTAGACGAAAACAACGACAGTACAGCACAAGGATCTCATGCATACCGTATTCCCAAAAGAACCAAAGGACACATTCGCTGCAGGTTCTAAGAACATTTCTAGAGTCTTGTGGTGATGTAGAATAAATTCTAGTAACGATAGAGTTGTTCACTCGTTATGTAAAGTTATACCTGCTAAGCAAATCCACAAGAAGGAAAATGGCAGAAAAGCTGACCAGAAATTATTTTAACGAGGTGTGCACCGCCGAATGCATCATTAGTGACAACTGCAACCAATTCACTATTAATGCGTGGGTAGCTGCAAAGACTGAACAGCGTATGGAGCCCACATCTTCGTATATTTCAAGACACAGCCAAAAGAGTGCTGAAAGAAAAAATACGTTATGTCAGGTATTGTCGCACCATCTACATCTACATCTAGATGGATACTCTGCAAATAATACGTAAGTGTCTGGCAGAGGGTTCATCGTACCACCTTTACAATAATTCTCTATTATTCCACTCTCGAACAGCGTGCGAAAAGAACGAACACCTCTATCTTTCCTTGCGAACTCTGATTTCCCCTATTTTATTATGATCATCGTTTCTCCCAGTAAAAGTCGGCGTCAACAATATATTTTTGTATTCGGAGGAGAAAATTAATGATTGAAATTTCGTGACAAGATCCCGCCGCAACTAGAAACGCCTTTGTTTTAACGATGTCCACCCCAAATCCTGTATTATGATGTCCGTGACACTCTCTCCTATATTTATCGGTAGAATAAAACGCGTTACCCGTCTTTGAACTTTCTCGTTGTACTTCGTTAACCCTATCTAGTAAGGATCCCACACTGCGTAGCATTACTCCAAAGGAGGACTGACAAGCGTATTATAGGCAGTCTCTTTAGTATAGCTCACAATAAGACGCAGTCTCTGGTTCGGCTTCCCCACAATATTTTCTATATGTTCTTTCGAATTTAAGTTGTTCGCAATTGTAATTCCTTGGTCTTTAATTGAATTTACGACCTTTATATTCGATTGAGTTATCATGTAACCGATGTATAGCGGATTACTTTTAGTAACCATGTGGATAACCTCACACTTTTCATTATTTAGGATAAAAAAAATGGTTCAAATGGCTCTGAGCACTATGGGACTTAACTTCTGAGGTCATCAGTCCCCTATAACTTAGAACTACTTAAACCTAACTAACCTAAGGACATCACACACATCCATGCCCGAGGCAGGATTCGAACCTGCGACCCTAGCGGTCGCGCGGTTCCAGACTGTAGCGCCTAGAACCGCTCGGCCACTCCGGCCGGCATTTAGGATCAATTACCACTTTTTACATCATATAGATATCTTTTCTAAATCGTTTTGCAATTTGTTTAGATCTTCTGACGACTTTACCAGATGATAAACGATAGCATCATCTGCAGACAACCTAAGACGGTTGCTCAGGTTGTCTCCAAAAATCGTTTGTGTAGATAAGGTACAGCAGAGGGCCTGTAACACTATATTCGATAAGCACGCAATTTGATTACAAACAGCATGTGAGGTACGGTGTCATAAGCCTTCTGGAAATCTAGAAATACAGACTCAATTTGAAATCCTTTGTCGATTGCACTCATCACCTCATATGAGTAAAGAGCTAGTTCTGTTTCACAAGAACAATATTTTCTAAACCCGTGTTGTCTCTGTGTCAATAGACCATTATCTTCCAGGTCATCCACAATGTTCGAACACAATATACAGTGGCGGTCGAAATAATAGAGCCACCTCTATTGACGAGATTAAGAACTAGGATATCTATTAGTTCGCGAAATCGCCACGAGTGCCGTGTTGTCAGTCCCTTGTAGACAACATCAGGGAAGACGTTGCTGCTATCTTTAGTCGTCCGAAAGGAAGCGTTTGAGCTAGACGTGTGAAAAGAGGCATAAAGGTAAGAATCTTATGGGTCAAAATAATAGAGCCGCTTTACACATGTGCCTTTAAATTGATTTTTATGCAGTTGTTTTGTATGTAAATTGACGTGTGGTTTTGTTTACATTCGTCTAGATGGGCAGAGCAAAGCATACCAGTGAAGATGAGCGTATAGTAATGTTCCGGATGTTCAAAAGTGGGATGTCCATGAATAAAATAGCCAATGTCTTGCACGTTTCGCGAAAACGAGTCCAGAACGCCATGAGACGGTCAAAACAAACAAAGCCGCAGGTGGAGAACAGGGGGCGACCTCGTGTAACTACTCCTCGCGTAGACAGACTCATCACTAGGGAAGTGAAGAAAGACCCATTTTTGTCAACACCACGACTGAAAGCCATTTTGTTTAGCGACGAACATGATGTTCAACCATCAACCTCAACGATTCAAAGACGACTGAGATCTGCAAAATTGAATGGGCGCATTGCAAGAAAGAAGCCACATGTTTCACAAGCTAATGTTCGGAAAAGGTTAGCCTTTGCCCGGAGAAATGAACAAAAACCTAATACTTGGTGGAGGAACATCCTTTGGTCCGATGAATCCAAGTTTAATAGGTTTGCCTCAGACGGAAAAGTCTATGTGCGCCGCCCACCAAACCAGGAATTTAATCCCAAGTACACTTTAAAAACTGTGAAATACGGTGGCGGAAGTGTTATGGTATGGGGATGTTTTTCGTGGTACGGCATTGGTCCAATACACCGTATCAACGGCATAATGAACGCAGAAATGTACAAAGACATCTTGGCAAATGTGATGCTGCCTTATGCTGAAGAGGAAATGCCGCTGCAATGGAAATTTCAGCACGATAACGATCCAAAGCATACTGCAAGGATCATAAGGCAGTTTGTTCAAGAGCACAATATCGAAGTATTAGAGTGGCCACCTCAGTCCCCTGACGCATCACCCATTGAGAACTTATGGGAGATCTTAGACAAGAGAATTGACCGCTCAAAAGCTACATCGTCAGAAAAACTGTGGGAAGAAATCCAGAGAGCCTGGTATGCGATCAGTAGTGACGAATGCAGGCGTTTAGTAGACTCTATGGGTAAGAGGTGCAGGGCAATCCTCAAAAATAAGGGTTACCCCACGAAGTACTAATGCAGTCCTATGCAAAAAAGACTGTTCCTGTACGTTTCATAAGACTGAGATCAAGTACAATATATTTGTTTCAATTGGCTCTATTTTTTTGACCCTGTGGTCTGGTATTCTTTTGAATATTATCGATTATTACTGATTATTTTGTGTTGTGTTATCGATATAACTGACTATAGTACAATGTGACTCGGTTGTAATGGTTTCCATCATAGTTCAAACATGTCAAGTAATAAATGTGCACTTTATTCCAAACCTTTGCCAGGTGGCTCTATTATTTTGACCGCCACTGTATGTCCCAGAATCCTGTTGGATAACGACGTCAATGACATAGGCCTGTAATTTAGTGGATTACTCCTATTACCTCTCTTGAATATTGATCCGATCTGTGCAACTTTCCAGTCTTAAGGTACGGATCTTTTTCAAGTGATCGGTTGCATATTATTGTTAGGTAGGGAGCTATTGCATCAGCATATCTGGAAGGAGCTTAACTGGCATACAATCAGGCCCTGAAGCCTCGCTTTTATCATGTGATTTAAGTTGCTTCATTACTCCGAGAATATCTACTTCCATGTTACTAATGTTGGCAGCTGTTCTTGATTCAAGTTCTGGAATATTTGCTTCGTCTTCTTTGGTGAAGGAATTTCAGAAGGCTGTGTTTAGGAACTCCGCTTTAGCAGCACCGACATCGATGGTGTTTCCATTTCTATCGCGCAGAGAAGACATTGATTGTGTCTTGCCGATAGCATACATTACATACGACAAGAATCTCTTTGGATTTTCTGCCAGGTTTCGAGATAAAGTTTAGTTTTGGAAACTATTATAAACATCTCGCATTGAAGTCTGCACTAAATTTCGAACTTTTGTAAAAGATCGAAACTATTAGGAAATTTGCGTTCGTTTAAATTTGGCATGCTTTTTTCGTTGTTTCTGCAACAGTATTCTGACCTATTTTGTGTACGATGGGGATCAGCTCCGTCGTTTGTTAATTTATTTGGTATAAATCTCTCAGTTGCTGTGGATACTATTTCTTCGAATTAAAGCCGCATGTTTTCTACATTTACATTGTTAATTTGGAAGGAGTGGAGATTGTCTCCTAGGAAGGCGTCAGGTGAATTTTTTCTGCTTTTTTGAATAGATATATTTTTCGTTTATGTTTGGAGGATTTCGGTGCTACGGTATTGAATGTCGCTACGACAACCCTGTGTCCGTGCATCAGTTTTGATGCTCGTTGTTAGCTCAGGATTGTTTGTTGCTAAGAGGTCAAGTGTGTTTTCAAAATCGTTTACTATTCGAGTGAACTCATGACCTAATTTCTCGAAAAAATTTTCAGAGATTGTGTTTAGCACAATTTCGGATAATGTTTTATGCGCACCTCCGGATTTAAACACGTATTTTCGTCAACATATCGAGGGTAAATTAAAGTCGCCACCAACTTTAATTGTATGAGTCGGTGACGTATTTGAAAGTATACTCAAGTTTTCTTTGAATCGTATTATCTGTGTTGGGCGGTCGGTAAAAGGATCCAATTATTATTTTATTCCGGTTGTCAGAGTTGACTGCTACCCATAGTAACTCGCAGGAACTATCTACTTCAGTTTCGGTTCAACATAAATTGCTTCTAACAGCAAGAAACACGATACCACCAACTGTATTTAGCATATTCTTTCAGAACATCGTTAGGTTCTTCGCAATAATTTTGGCTGAACTTATCTCCGGCTTTAGACAGTTTTCAGTGCCTATAACGATTTGAGCACCAGAACTTTCTATTAGCGCTTGGAGCTCTGGTACTTTTCAAACATAGCTACGACAATTTGCAACTGTTATACAGACGATTCCTAGATCTACGTTCTTCCTTGCGTTCGACGCGCACCGTTTAAGACT
The DNA here is from genome assembly GCF_023864345.2 of Schistocerca serialis cubense. NCBI lineage: Eukaryota > Metazoa > Arthropoda > Insecta > Orthoptera > Acrididae > Schistocerca > Schistocerca serialis. The sequence goes on along the minus strand of NC_064640.1, from coordinate 598,611,698 downwards.
GAATGTCTTCCTGTGTTTCACCGAGGTCCTCTAATGTAAAAAAAAAAAAAAAAAAAAAATAGCGCCCAGTACAGGCCACATAGACTCCGCTACCCCTGTAGCCGTCCCCTTCGCGTAATGGGCTCCTTACCAATATTAAGGGGAACCTGGATCCCCACCATCCTACGGCGCAAATCGATGAATCTGCAGCCTACACGGCCGCAGAACCGCCTGAGCCTCTGATTCAGACCCTCCACTCGGCCCTGTGCCAGAGGTCTACAGTCGATCCTGTCGACTATGCTCCAAATGGTGAGCTCTGCTTTCATCTCGCAAGTGAGACTGGCAGCCCTTACAAATTCTGATAGCCGCTCGAAACCAGCGAGAACTCTTCTGATCCAGAGCGACACGCATCACTGGCACCGACGTGACCCACCACTTGCAGCTGAGTGAACCCTGTGCTCTTCATGGAATCCGGAAGGACCCTTTCCACGTCTGGAATGACACCACCAGGTATGTACACGGAGTGCACACTGGCTTTCTTCCCCTCTTTGGCAGCCAAGTCCCGAACGGGCCGCATAACGCACCTAACATTGGAGCTTCCAACTACCAATAATCCCAACCCCTGTGGCTCTCTTGTTCTTGAAGGCTGAGAGGTTTCCTCTGAAACACGAAAAGCGACACGAGGCACAGTCGATGGGCACAGTGGATTAGTACTTACAAAGACATCATTAACAATACTCCACACAACTCCATAGGATACGCAAGTGTGGAAATTTTGTTCAACCAGGTACCAGACAGCCTAATTAGACATAGACTGAGAAACATGCCAGAGGGGAATGTTACAAGGCATTGGAAAATCAGGAAAGCAGAACAGACCGTTATAAGTAAGGCTGAGGCCTGGAAGGAACACCATGATATACACTTATACATCTGCTAATGTACAAGGTTGGTGACCTAATGTTGATACGAACACATGTTCAATCCATAAAGGATGAACATGCAGAAGGAAAGTACTATCATGTGTATAAAGGACAGTACAGATTCATAGAACTCAAGCATCTGAATACATCGGAGTTTGAAGAATGTCGAAGTGGTAGGTGCCATGACCGTAAAATATTGAAGACAAAAAGTGGTATTACACCAAGGATCTGATATTCCCAGAAGAGGATGAAGAGGATGATGTTTAGAATATCAGACTCAAATGCCTACTATGCAAGACAGTCATGAAGGGGCAGTATAAATATATTTAGGATTAAATATGCCTTTTTTTAAAGACAGTACTATCTCTTTATTTTTACTTTTTTACTGAAAGTGTACAAGAGTATTGTTATGTATACTGGAAATGAGTTAAAATTATACTAGAAATCTGTACATGCATGCAGCAATTCATTTAGACTGTTGCAATAAAGCACCGTGAAGTAGTGGTACTTTCACTTTTAATATATTCTACAGGAAAGCGTTGAAAAAGAAAAAAAAATGAAACTCCTTTTACTGGCAGGCCTCTTGGTTTTTCTTCTCGACAGAACTGAACTACGTTATTGATCAACACTTATCTGTCTGAGCGTACTCTTCGATAACGTATATTTGCGCAATGACTGTCCGTTTCAGCAGACGCTAAGAATACGCTGATATAGTAACGCATTATGGCAATAATGTGACTGTGCAATGCCAAGGCACGTGCGTCAATCGTGTACTGTCGACTATTATCGGATGCCTTTGGTTCCGTCTGTACATAAGTTAACTATGAAAGCTAAAGCAGACCCGATAGAAAGGCGAGATGAGGTAGTGAGTAAAGAAGCTAACAGAGAAAACAGCTGCGCGACTGGTGCTGCGCTGGGCGTCGGGAGTGGGAGGTCCGGTCGGACGCCCTGCGGTCCTTCGCCGCGGGAAAGGCCCCTCTACATACTTCTATGCTCTGTGGCGGCCGCAGAGGAGGGAAGTGGAAGGGGGAGTCTTCGAGCCAGCAGCCAGACGCCTCGCAGTGGAGCAGTGTGCTGCCTCATCGATCTAATTACTCAGTACGGTGCCGCACCAATAGGCGTACGAGGTAGGCGAGTTGGCAGCACACGACAAGCATAATGTTTGCGTGTGCACGGGCGCACATCATCATCATGTAGGCATTGCAGGGTCTCCATGTGCGTGAAGTTTTCAGTGGAAAGATGTGATACCGAATGCACGAAATCATTGGTGTTTCGTTCTTATATTTCCATCCAGCAATATTCAGTTTTTCACAGATTTTCATATTGTCAAATTTAATTTTTAATGTTTTTTTAATTCTCAGTTGTTACACTAAAAAGACTGATCAGAAAGCAAGAGACTAATGCTTTTGGTATGGTTATAATACTTAATTATTAATGTGAACCTTTAGTAAAAAAAAAAAAAAAGCTCCAAGCACTAAGAGACTTAACATCTGAGGTCATCAGTCCCCTAGACTTAGAACTACTTAAACCTAAGTAACCTAAGGACATCACACACATCCATGCCCGAGACAGGATTCGAATCTGCGACCGTAGCAGCAGCGCGGTTCCGGACTGAAGCGCCTAGAACCGCTCGGCCACTCGGCCGGCGATCCTTTTGTTAACTTACATGTTTAGTGTGCCTACTTTCTTGGAGCTTTGAAACAATATCACAAGAGATTTGTGATTGGACTGAAACTGAATAAGATTATAGAAAGTCAAAATTTTTCTTAAACAATTTATGTGTGGTATAACTTTGTAAAAATTATAAATTAGTGTGGATGGATGAATGTCATGTGTGTGCTCTTCCCAAATATTGATATTCAGACAGTTAATGTGAAAACGAGGTAGCCATTACATTCTGTGATTTATGAAATGTTTCGTTTATATTTGTGCAATTAGTTTTTTTTTCTCTTTCTTTTCATTAAATTGGGGAGTTTCTCTTACATTTACGAAAATTCTTAAGTATTACGGATTTTGGAAACTTTCAGAGAATGGATGTACGGCTGCAGATATCGATCCTGTCCTGGCAGATCGAATCTACGCTTACACATCTTTGATCCAGTGAGTTAGTGTCGCTGTCGAGGAAGTGTCATTGTACTATGAATGGCAGTCAAATGAAACCCGAACACCCGCCACGGTGGGACATGGGAATAGTTCCATTCAAAAGTAATTCACCACAAGCGTTAAGCCATTTATCCCACTGGTAGACGAGACGATCAGTTCCTGTTTCATAAAACGCCGTCTCCTGCTCACGGACTCACAACCGCACCCAGTCTTGTATTTCCTCGTACGACTGAAAATGACGTCAACGCATGTCTTTCTTCAGGTTGTCAAAAATATCAAAATCAAACCTAGAAACATCCGGGCTGTACGGAGGATGGTGCAGTTTTTCCTAACCACATCGCTGAAGCAGATCCTTCATCCGACTGGCAGTGTGGGGGCAGTCTTTATCGTGCAACAGGATGATTCCGGCCGACAGCAGTCCAACAGCCCAAGGGCAAACGGCAAAACCAACAGTGGATACATTTCACATCTCTTCCACTAAAGAAATTCAAAGCTGTTCACACATGATATCTTATTCTTCCACTGCAGGGACCCTCTGCTTGCCGAGGCCCTTGAGCGTGGAAACAGAATCAATGCGCAGTGATATGAATGTTCTTTGAGAAACTGTGACGTGCCATTTAGCCAGAACGTCCAGTAATGCTCTCTCAATGCTCATATAACCCTCAAAACCATACCTACCCTACCGAGTGAAAATACTATCACACCCCATCGATGCAGTTTGCTCTTCACGCTCTGTAGTGTAGCTGTATAGAGCTTGAAAGCGTTGAAGAAACTTACAATACTTTTCTGAAGTCCTAACTGCACTTTCCGGGTGGTGATCGTTTCGTCAATGTTATTGTTTTCTCTTGGACTACACCCTTCTGGAAATTGGTTAGTGTTAGTTTTGATTGTGGACGCTATTTTCGAAAATATATAGCGAATTTTTGTTATCATTGACGTGTATAATCTAGTACAATCTGTCCCAAGTCTGACCAAGGGAGTACAGACTCCTGAACACTTCCGCTCAAAAATGGCTCTGAGCACTATGGGACTTAACATCTATGGTCATCAGTTCCCTAGACTACTTAAACCTAACTAACCTAAGGACATCACACAACACCCAGTCATCACGAGGCAGAGAAAATCCCTGACCCCGCCGGGAATCGAACCCGGGAACCCGGGCGTGGGAAGCGAGAACGCTACCGCACGACCACGAGCTGCGGACACACTTTCGCAACATGAACACTGAAGTGATGCATATCGTGAATCTTGCACAACGTCACGGTATTGTCACCACTAGTTAAAGGGCTTTATTCGAGAAATGGAAGCTGTTTCCGCTGATATATTTTACCATTGTGGAGGTATAGTTCTTCTTCGCGATCGCGAGAAAGGCGCCCTGGTTTTGAAAATGGGTAATGGTAAATGGATAGTGAACTCAGGAACCCTCGCTGATTTACCAAGATATTTAATTAGCTTAAATATGATACTGCAAGAACAGGATCTACTGATAATTAACAAATGTGAGAAAATTTACTTATTCATGGATACATTACATCTATCATTTTTCTAATATCTGCCATGGCTGCAGTTACTTCTGGACACAAGCAGTAATGTCTCAACAGAAAATAATGCAGCTTCACTAGCTGTTAGAGACCTGACTTGCATAATGTAGGATATGAGTTTAGTTTCTGCTCTGCCACCCACAGTTAGGTTTGCTGTGGTTTCCGCAAACCGCTGCAAGCAAAATGGTTCAAATGGCTCTGAGCACTATGGGACTCCCCTAGAACTTAGAACTAGTTAAACCTAACTAACCTAAGGACATCACAAACATCCATGCCCGAGGCAGGATTCGAACCTGCGACCGTAGCGGTCTTGCAGTTCCAGACTGCAGCGCCTTTAACCGCACGGCCACTTCGGCCGGCCTGCAAGCAAATGCAAGAATGTTTTTTTTTTTTTTTTTTTTTTTTGAGAAGGAGACAGACGATTTTCCTTATGTTGCTTCCGTTCTTCGATACAAAGTTTCAGAACATATACAGCACAGAAAAATATGTTAAGTAATTTAGCATTCCGTTTCCACTTGCTCCCAATACTCCTCTTTTAGAATTCTAATTTGAGGTGATCTGTACAAAATGTACGAGTAACTCTGCGAAAGAGCAGGCCTTGTAGTATTGTTAACAATTTACAGTGGAATTGGGACGTACATGTAACAGAATTATGAAGCGGCCCAAAAATAAGGCAAAGATTTTGTCTGCGATTGGATCAACATTTTATCGTTAAGAACTTTTTTCTGTCGCGAAAAGTGTAAAAAAGTTAAATGGTCCTACATTAGCTTCTTTCACTACCCGAAACCCTTCTGTAAACCTATCTTTGGGGTAGCTTTTAACACTCTCAAGGATGTGTTTTTAATCTCATCTATGTTTGTAAAATGACGTCCCTTTAAGGTTTTCTTTATTTTTTAAAACAGAGAAAAATCATACACGCCCAATGTCGGGCAAATATGACGTCTCTTGTTTTACTTCTAAAAGACTCTGCAAAAGCAACAGGCCCCATTTCTAAAATTTTGCTGCACTTCATTCCGTTATTGTAACAAAATTTAATACAAATTTTCTGATCCATTTTTATGCAAAATAAAATAATTGTTTGAATCTAACAGAATACACAATAATATGCTTTTGTTTTCTTTTAAAAATTTAGAATAATTTGCTGAGTTATTTCTTTAGGAAAATATAGCCTATGATGACAATAATAAGTCTAAACTTTTTCTTTCGAGAGAACTACAAGTACACCTTAGACATGCCTTTTTAGCCATGAGGCATATCAAGGCATGTAATTACAAAAAGATCTTTGTTCTCTGCACAATAAATAAAAATATAAAAATATCAACGAAAAGCTATCATTGGTTTCTCCTAACGTCTGGCGTAGTTACACTATCTGGTCAAAAGTATACGGATACTCCTATATTATGCGGATTTGATCACTACTATAGTCCGATGCACGAACGAGTGCGGTTCGCGCATGTCGAGGCATGGACGAGGATTACACTGTTGACGATTCCAAGCGACAGTTGCGGTACGCGCATACGCGTGTTTCTGCTTGCAGAAAGCGTATACCCTGCAAATTATATCTCTCCCGTGTTTATGCGGGATGTATCACTTACCACCACCTTCGGCCGGCCGCTGGTGGCCGAGCGGCTCTAGGTGCTTCAATCTGGAACCGCGCGATCGCTACGGTCGCAGGTTCGAAACCTGCCTCTGGCATGGATGTGTGTGATGTCCTTAGGTTAGTTAGGTTTAAGTAGTTCTAAGTTCTAGGGGACTGACGACATGAGATGTTAAGTCCCATAGTACTCAGAACCATTTGAACCATTTGAACTACCACCTTCAGCGATGACAACTCGCAAGAAATGGAATAAAAATTCACTTCAAAATTCGGTACGATCACATTTAATTCTCACATTAGCTCAGAACGTTACTGAACGCTCATTGGCTGTCAGCGAATGTGTGGCGTAGGTTGAAGAACAAGCCTAAACTCGACCGACATCGGTCGTGACTCCAACTATAGTAGGGGTCACGAGAAGCGGGCTGCCAGTATAAAAGGAGACGGGAGGATTGCATTTGCAGTAGAGGAGCAGGAACAGCAGAATGGACCGGTCAGGAAAGCTCCGTGGACTAGTCATTTGATGTCACCTGAGTAAGAATCCCATCAACCCATTCAACCCTTCTAAAGCTAAGACGACTATTGTACTGACGGATCGGGACCGCTGAGAACTATGAAGAGTGGTCGTAAAAAATCGCATGAAATCAGCGGAAGGAATCGCACATGAATTCCAAAGTGCTACCAGCCGTCCAGCTGGGAGGAGCACACCACAGAACTGCAGAAACGCCTTAATAAATCTGTATTTGCAATTCGAGTGTTAGCAGATATAGGCGACATAAAAATGAAAAAGCTTGCATACTTTGCCTACTTTCATTCCATAATGTCATATGATATAATATTTTGGGGTAACTCTTAAAGTCAAACAAAAGTTTTCAGAGTCCAAAAGCGTGTAATACGTATTATCTGTGGAGTAAATTCACGGACGTCCTGTAGAAACCTCTTCAAAGAACTGGGTATACTAACTATTGCCTCTCAGTATATTTACTCCTTAATAAAATTTATCCTAAATGATATATCTCTTTTTCCAACAAACAGCTCAGTTCATACATACAATACCAGGAACAAAAATGATCTGCACAAGGACTTAAAAGCACTTACTTTAGTTCAAAAAGGGGTCCACTACTCAGAAACACTCATCTTCAATCATTTGCCAGCAAACATAAAAAATTTAGTTACAAATAAAGATCAATTTAAAAGGAGCCTGAAAGTCTTACTAGTGGCCAACTCCTTCTACTCCATTGACGAATTTTTTGATAGAAACAAATGATGTATTGTATATATTCATACTATTAGTATTGTTATTTCAGCTAAAAAAAATTGACATGTTCCACATCCACGAGGATCTCCTCAGCACGGATCTATGTAACGAAAAACTAATCTAATTAATCTAATCTAGTAAAATGAATGTGCGTGTGTAATTAAAAAGAGTAGTGTAAAATGGTCGAGCACCTCCTAATAAGTCAAACGTTTCTGTAGTCAATGGTAAGCGATGTGAAAGGTGGACTTTTATATTACATTGTCCAAGCACAATTTGTCACAAAGACTGCAAACAATTATTTTTAAAGCAGTTATGTGCCCTGTAGTCTAAAATAAAATCAATTTCAGTTAACCATGCTCCGTTTTCTTGTGATTTATTGTTCTTTATCTATCGAAATCCTTGGAAATACAGTGGAATCTCACATAGCGAGCAGAATTCGTTCCACAATCTTACTCGTTGTGCGAAACACTCGTTAAGCGAAACAGTTTGTTGCATATAAAGTAATGTGAAATACGACAGTGCGTTTCATACGGAAAAAGTATTAAAGTTTTATCTTGTTCGTGCCCTTTAATCAAAGGAAATTGTACATTATCGTCAAATAAATTTGTAGCTTGCGTCACTACTGCTTTATTGGGGTGATAATTTTCAGTGTACGATGCAAACGATTCCCACGCTCTCAGTTTTTCTCTTATTGCGCCAGAAGACAGCTGCTTCGCTGTTACCGCCTCCTCCTCCTTTTCTGAAGAACTCCTCTCCACAACGTCCTGCTGTGAGATACACTGCAGCTCCATAAGCTCTTCGTTGGTCATTTCTTCGCAGTGATCTTCCACAAGCTCATAGCTACTATTGTTATCGACTTCTAGTCACATGCTCTTCATCAAAGACACAATCTTGTTTACTACAGGCTCCACAGGTACTGACTGAAATGCCTCAGAGTAAAATTTAACAACGCACTCTGGTTGAAGCTTCTTCCAAGCAGAAGTGAGAGTTCTCTTGGTAACCCCTTCCCACGCCTTCCCTTGACGCAGACAACGACGTTGAATTGATACTTCCAGAACTCTCTGAGAGTGAGATTGGTAGCCTCAGTCAACGCAAAGCAATGCTCGATGAGTGCTTTAGCGTACAGCTTCTTAAAGTTAGAAATAATCTGCTGGTCCATAAGCTGGAGTATCGGAGTGGTGTTGGGAGGCAGAAATTGGATCTTGATGAATTGAGATTCTTCAAGGAGCTGGCCTTGTATACCTGGAGAATGGGCAGGAGTGTTGTCCATAACAAGCAAGATATGGAGTGGCAGATTTATCTCAAGCAAATATTTTTTCACCGAAGGACCAAACTCTTCATTGATCCAGTCACTAAAAAGATCACGTGTCACCCAAGCCTTGTTGGTGGACCTCCACATCACATTTAACCAACTCTTCGGGACTTAACAGTTCTTGAAGGTTCATGGAGTTTCTGAATGGTAAACAAGCACCAGCTTAATTTTCAAATTGCCGCTTGCAATGGCGCAGAACAGCAGTGTGAGACGGTATTTCATTGGTTTGTGACCGGGCAACGCATTCTCCTCTCCTGTTAAAAAGATACGCTTTGGCGTTTTTCCAGAATAGACCTTTCTCGTCGGAAATAAAAACCTGTTGCGGCAGATAACCCTCAGAATCTACGAGCATATTGAAGTTGCTGATGAAGTTCTCTGCTGCCTTTCGTATCGGAGCTGGCTGCTTCGCCTTGCCTCACAACGCTGCGGATGCTCTTAAGGATCTCGAACCACCCACGGCTTCCCTTAAACACTTCTTTGGCTGCTGATGATTCTGCGGTCTTCTTAACGAGGTCGACGAAAATCAGTCAAGCCTTCTCACAAATCATGTTCTCGTTAATAGTATCGCCTTGCAATTGCTTTTCATTTATCCATATAAGGAGCAACCTTTCGACATCGTCCAGAATATGAAACCGCTGTTTAGATACTCTTGTCATTCCCTTGTCACTCATTTGCCAATATGTTAATGGGCGTGAGAAACACATTTAGGAAGGTATCAATACGAAAAAGAATTATCCGAAGAAAGCAAAAACGGGAAGGACCACGAAGGAATTATATACTTATATGGATATGGTGTCTGTTCTTTCGGACATGTCCGAAAGAACAGACAACATTGATGAACTGCAGCTGTCTAGAACGAAATTAGAATTATATTAATACCTTCAGCTGCTGACGGGCGTTGATATATATCAACGGGAACAGGTGAAAATGTGTGCCCCGACCGGGACTCGAACCCGGGATCTCCTGCTTACATGGCAGAAACTCTATCCATCTTTTTTTTTTTTTTTTGGTTCGTCTGACGGAACAGACACCATACCCATATAAATATACAGTTCTGCCAATACCGGCCGTCATCTTCTTCTTCTCTGCGGATGCACACACATTCCCCGAACTCTTACGGGACTTGGTAAGAATGTCTTCCACGAGTATTGAGTGTGTTGGGGTGGGACACTACGAATGTAGTGTGTGGACATACAAGGTGAGAAAGTGGGTCTAGCGAAAGGCGTGCGCGAGATAGTCCCTGCAGTCGCACTCTCTTCCGTGCTCTCGGTGGCTCAGATGGATAGAACATCTGCCATGTAAGCAGGAGATCCCAGGTTCGAGTCCCGATCGGAGCACACATTTTCACCTGTCCCCGTCGATATATCTCAACTCCCGTCAGCAGATGAAGGTATTAATATAATTCTAATTTTGATCACGAAGGAATTAACCGAATTGGATGGAAATCTGGAGTCAATGACGTGCTGGTCTACCTCTGGGCCTTATGAAAGCAGTTATTCGGCTTGGGATTGATTGATAGAGTTGCTGGATGAATATCGTGCCAAATTCTGTCCAGTTATCGCATTAATCATCAAAATCTCAAGTTTGTTGTGGGCTCTGCCCATAATGCTCCAAACGTTCTGAATTGAGGAGAGAACTGACGACGTTGCTGGCTGAGGTAGAGTTTGACAAGCACGAAGACAAGCAGTACAAACTCTCGCAGTGTGCGGTCGGGCATTACCTTACTGAAATGTACACCCCAGATGGCTTGCCATGAAGGGCTACGAAACGGGGCTTAGAATATCAACGTAATACCGCTGTAAGTGTGCCGTGGATGGCAAGCAAAGGCGTTCTGCTATGAAAAGAAAGACATGCCAGACCATCACTACTGGTTGTCGGGGGCACTATGGCAGGCGATACTGTATCCGACATCTGGCTGGGGCGTCTCCAGACACATCTTCACTGGTCATCGAGGTTCAATTCGAAGCGGGACCCATCACTGAAGACAATTCTGCTCAAGTCAACGAGATTCCAGGAAGAGGACATGTCTGGAGATGCCGAGGGCTGAAGTGAGGTACCAAACTAACTGTCACACGCCATACAGCCCGACAACCAGGAGTGACGATCTGGGATCTCATTTCTTTTCATAGCAGGAACCCTTTGCTTGTCATCCGCGGCACCATTACAAGGCAGCGGTACGTCGACGATATTCTACGACCCGTTTTGTTGCTCTTCATGGCAGGCCATTCTGGGCTTACATTTCAGCATCCGACCGCAGACGGCGAGAGTTACAAATGTTTGTCGTCGTGCTTACCAAACCTTAAGTTGGCCAGCAAGGTCGCCGTATCTTGCCCCAAATTAAGAACGTTTGGAAAATTACGGGAAGAGCCCTACAACAGTCCGGTATTTTGACAACCTAACGTGCCAATTGGACAGAATTTGGCACGATAGCTCTCAAGAGGACATCCAACAACTTGTCAATCAATGCCAAGTCGAACAGTTGCTTGCATAAGGGCCGCAGGTGGACGACGCATTATTGATTTGCTCAATCTATGAAGCTCTTTCTCTTGAGTAAATCCAGTTTTTCTGGAATTGTAATAATTTATTTGTCTGTACATGTGCATCACATCTGCCGCCGATCGCCATTCTATTCGGACAGTTCCTTCGTCGTGCGCCTTTATTTTTTTTAGACTGCATTTTCTCGGCGCCGGTTTCTCTAGATGAGAAACGGTGTTATGTTTGCTTTAAACTGACCTGTGATCACTTCAGTGCAGAAACTCGTTAAGCTCATTGAAAGTAATACACTGCCCGACAAAAAAAAAAAAAAATGAAGTACTCAGAAGAAATGGTCGATTGTCAATGCAACTTCGTACGTAAATGATGAGAGCTGCATTTCTCTGTGACAGGTAGAACCGCCATCAGAGTGCACAGTGCTATTCGTGTGTAGTATTGTTACACGGGCTGGTGGGGTGTATAAGGGACGTTACAAAGTCGGATTTTCAGTGATCTCTGTGAAGAACAAGGAGCTACCACATACTCGTATGAGACAGCAGAATCAGAATCTGAGTGAGTCTGAATGGGGTCACATTATGGGTCTTTGTTTGACTGCCTGGTCGAATCGCGCAATATCCGGATTTATGGGATACTCAGATGTGACTGTGGTCTGATTTTGGACTACAGGGGAGTGTTAGGGCAACACACTCGTCGTCAAGTTTCTGGTTGACCACGTCTGATCATCACAAAAGGAAGATCACCATATTGTGCTCCTAGCATATCGTAAACGCTTCACATCTGCACCTGCTATCCAAAAGCAAGTAATGGACACCTTGCAGTGTTCTGAGGGATACTGCACCATTAGTCGGAGACTAGAAGCAGCAGGAGTTACCGCTCCCTGCGTAGGCTGTCGTTAACACGACAACACAAACAGCTGAATTTGGAAGGGTATCCTGACCCCGACGCATGGCTTGTTGATCAATAGCGCCGCATTGTGTTAAATGATGGATCGTGGATCTCCACCATTCCGGATGACCATCGCTGGCAAGTATGGTGGCCATCTGGTCAGAGGTTCCATATTTCCAATGCTTTGGACAGGTACAGCGGTGTTGCTCCTGGTAAAAAACCGGAGTATGTGCCTCGTGTGAAAATTTCAAGGGGCGTCAAATTCATATTCTTGAAGGCAAAAAAAACCTTGTTTCACTAAACGCATCCAGAGCACGTTGGTCTATCGATTATTCATATGATTTTGAAGCGCATCCCTGCTAGTTTTTGCACATTTTGAACACATTCTGAACTGATTTCTGAACGAATCATAAGTTGCTTTTGAATGCGTGCATAGTGTACGTGATGTCTCTGCCAGTTAGCAACCGCGTAAGTTCTATTCTCGGAATAGCGCGGGAAACGCGTTCTATGAATACGTGATAACGCTTAACCGGAGAATAAACGCCGGATAACTGAGTCGGTGATTCTGGCATGATTAATGAAGTTAACTGAAGAATGAGTTTAGACAATGCAGGAAGAGTTACAGAATTAGTGATGAAAAACATTGTGTGTTAGAGCGAGGAAAGGGAAGAAACGAGGACATCATACAAATTATATGGAAGAATATGACGATTCCAAATTTATATAAAAGTTTCGTAGTACTACTTTTCGATCGCATGCTTGAGATGTTGGAGCGTATGAGTGAAATGTGAAACTATTTCCTAACATAAATCTTTCTGCTTGAAGTCGGCCTAATAAGCGTTTGATATTGGTATTTTGTGAATTGTATTCTGTCGTGTTATGTATGTAAATGAGGTAGATAAAAATGACCATTTGTGCCAAAGCAGTCTCTCTTACTTGGCGTGTGTTACAATTGCTGCAATACTAGAAATGCCTATCTCATTTTATCTAGCAGACAGTGACAAAATAGACGTAATCAAATCGAGAAACCACACCAGTCTTGGGTACTATTCGTACAACAGCTTTTTAAATATTAGACAACGATATTTTGATTTTTCATGTAGCAAAGTGTTTGACGAACTTTGACGAGGTAATACACTCCTGGAAATTGAAATAAGAACACCGTGAATTCATTGTCCCAGGAAGGGGAAACTTTATTGATACATTCCTGGGGTCAGATACATCACATGATCACACTGACAGAACCACAGGCACATAGACACAGGCAACAGAGCATGCACAATGTCGGCACTAGTACAGTGTATATTCATCTTTCGCAGCAATGCAGGCTGCTATTCTCCCATGGAGACGATCGTAGAGATGCTGGATGTAGTCCTGTGGAACGGCTTGCCATGCCATTTCCACCTGGCGCCTCAGTTGGACCAGCGTTCGTGCTGGACGTGCAGACCACGTGAGACGACGATTCATCCAGTCCCAAACATGCTCAATGGGGGACAGATCCGGAGATCTTGCTGGCCAGGGTAGTTGACTTACACCTTCTAGAGCACGTTGGGTGGCACGGGATACATGCGGACGTGCATTGTCCTGTTGGAACAGCAAGTTCCCTTGCCGGTCTAGGAATGGTAGAACGATGGGTTCGAAGACGGTTTGGATGTACCGTGCACTATTCAGTGTCCCCTCGACGATCACCAGTGGTGTACGGCCAGTGTAGGAGATCGCTCCCCACACCATGATGCCGGGTGTTGGCCCTGTGTGCCTCGGTCGTATGCAGTCCTGATTGTGGCGCTCACCTTCACGGCGCCAAACACGCATACGACCATCATTGGCAACAAGGCAGAAGCGACTCTCATCGCTGAAGACGACACGTCTCCATTCGTCCCTCCATTCACGCCTGTCGCGACACCACAGGAGGCGGGCTGCACGATGTTGGGGCGTGAGCGGAAGACGGCCTAACGGTGTGCGGGACCGTAGCCCAGCTTCATGGAGACGGTTGCGAATGGTCCTCGCCGATACCCCAGGAGCAACAGTGTCCCTAATTTGCTGGGAAGTGGCGGTGCGGTCCCCTACGGCACTGCGTAGGATCCTACGGTCTTGGCGTGCATCCGTGCGTCGCTGCGGTCCGGTCCCAGGTCGACGGGCACGTGCACCTTCCGCCGACCACTGGCGACAACATCGATGTACTGTGGAGACCTCACGCCCCACGTGTTGAGCAATTCGGCGGTACGTCCACCCGGCCTCCCGCATGCCCACTATACGCCCTCGCTCAAAGTCCGTCAGCTGCACATACGGTTCACGTCCACGCTGTCGCGGCATGCTACCAGTGTTAAAGACTGCGATGGAGCTCCGTATGCCACGGCAAACTGGCTGACACTGACGGCGGCGGTGCACAAATGCTGCGCAGCTAGCGCCATTCGACGGCCAACACCGCGGTTCCTGGTGTGTCCACTGTGCCGTGTGTGTGATCATTGCTTGTACAGCCCTCTCGCAGTGTACGGAGCTAGTATGGTGGGTCTGACACACCGGTGTCAATGTGTTCTTTTTTCCATTTCCAGGAGTGTACGTGGGGCGTTTGAAAAGTCCGTGCAAAGTCCGAGAGATGGCACCACCGGCGCACATCGATGTCGTGTTTAGTTAGTAGCATCTTTGTAAAGAATGCACACCAAGTTTCAGCCATATTGTTCTATTTCTTTGTGTTTGGCATTCTTGTAAATCAAGGAAGTCGAGCGACTGTCAAAAAATGAACGAAAAAGAATTTCGTATGGCGATTAAACATTACTTTATGAAAAGCAAAACGCCTCAGGAGACTGAAGAGAAGCTTGATAAACATTATGGTGACTCTGCACCTTCCATTAGAACAGTTTTTAAGTGGTTTAAATATTTTTGGAGCGGCCATATAGGCACAAGTGATGCCGAACGTGCTGGACGCCCTGTGGAGGTTACGACTCCAGAAATCATTGATAAAATCCATGATATGGTGACGGATGACAGAAGAGTTAAGGTGCGTGAGATTTCTAGTGCTGTGGGCATCTTGAATGAACGAGTACATAATATTTTGCGTAAACATTTGGACGTGAGAATGTTATCTGCAAGATGGGTCCCGCGATTGCTCACGCTTGACCAAAAACGGAATCGTGTGAAGTGTTGCAAGGATGGTTTGCAGCTGTTCAGGAAGAATCCGCAGGACTTTAAGCGTCGTTTCGTCACTGTGGATGAAACATGGATACATTACTATACTCCTGAGACCAAAGAACAATCAAAAAATGGGTTACCAAGGGAGAATCTGCACCAAAAAAGACGAAGACTATTCCTTCGGCCGGAAAGGTTAAGGCGACGGTCATATGGAATTCGCAAAGGATAATCCTCATCGACTATCTGGAAAAGGGTTAAACTATTACAGGTGCATATCAGTCATCGTTATTGGACCGTTTGAAAACCGAGCTGCAAGAAAAAGCCGGCGGTTGGATCGCAAAAAAGTCCTTTTCCATCACGACAATGCACCAACATACACCTCAGTAGTTGTGTTCGCAAAATTAATGGAAATAGGATTCCAACTCGTTTCACATCCCTCCCTATTCTCCAGACTTGGCTCCTTCGGACTACTATTTGTTCCCCAATTTGAAGAAATGGCTGGCGGAACAAAGATTTTATTCAAACAAGAAGGTGATTGCAGCAACTAATAGCTATTTTGCAGACTTGGACAGTTCCTATTATTCGGAAGGGATCATGAAATTAGAACAGCGTTGGACGAAGTATATAAGTCTAAAAGGAGACTATATCGAAAAATGAAAAAGGTTTACCCCAAACACGTAAGTAGTTCTTATTTTTGCACGGACTTTTCAAACGCCCCACGTACATTCTTTCACAGGAAGGAAAGCACGTTGTGTAAAGCTGCAGCAAGATTAAAGAGGAAAAAATTCTGAGACATAAGGATTGAAGAAATGTGTACTGTCTTGCTTGTCTTTTGTTTTTATTGGTTTTGTGTTTCCTATATTTAATTTTGTGTCACACAAGTGAGAAAGTTATTATCTAATAGGCAATAATTAGTGCAAATTTTCTGAAGAGTTCTTACTCTCCCGGTTACAAATAATCCACCCAGTATTAATTGTGAGTTTTTTCAAGAGAACAGGGGGAGGGGTAGGATGTCAAACCGTCCGACTGCGATCAGGAGAGACACCACAGGACATTTTAATTTCCAGTGTCCTGAATATAGGTTTGATGGCTTCCATTACAAAATACACACGTCTGAATCCCATAGAGCGAAATACAATGACGTGCAATAGAAGAATGTTGTGTGAAGAGGCGTGGCACTACACTTTGGCGCACTTAAGACCAAATAACATGTCTTTGATTTTCTCGAACATATATGTTTGTTATATCACACTCTTCAGAAAGGTGTACATTACAAAATGAACATATGTTTGAAAAATAATTTTTTTTAATTTTTGACGTCCTATCTTAAACGCTAGAAGGGGATGGGGGTGGGTTACACTATCATGTTTTTGCCTAGGCTCGGAAATATTGTGGATCCGGGGCTGTGGACAGCCGCATCATTGCGGGGACTCCCACTAGACGCCACGTATCAAAAAATTCAGATATTGTTTTAGGCGATCCATTTTTGGAACACAGCCTGCGACCAACTCAGGGAAATAAGCGGTGACACTGTCTGCATGACACGTCCTTCACTCTGCAGGACAATGCTCGTGCGCATATGCTGTAAGTGATGACTGATTTGTTCGATCAAAACATAAAAGAATTAAAGGCATTAGCTGCCAGTGAGCACTGATTTAAATCAATAGGGAAGTTGAAAATTCGTCGGAAGTTGAAAATTCGTGGCGAACGGGAATTCGAACCCGTGTCTCCTGCTTACTAGGCAGGTGTCCTGACCACTGCGCCATCCGGACGCAGTGGTCATCGCAGGTGCACTGGCTACCCTAGCACGTCTCCCATCGGACCAAATTCTCAGCTTATTCACACACTTATGATGTAGTGCCCCTTGCTCATTACCGTCATTAGTCGCGGCATTTCGCCGATTCCCGTAAGAGTTTGAGACTGGTGTGCATCTGCACTGATGGGATTATTGGCCGGCCTCGCCGTAATTATATATGTCGTGTCTGTTCTTTCGGACCTATCGTACGACCTCCACATCGCTGGCAACGGATTATACACAATGCTGGTGACTTCTTTAAAAAACAGTAAAACTTAAAAATATATATCTATTTTGTATAGGTTACAAAAAAGTAGTTCCCACTATTAAAGTTCCAACCCTCCTATTACCTCACTTGTATTTAGTCATATTTAACACATAAGACTAATTCTGCACATGTTCGAAAAGTTTCAAGATGCCGCACTGACAGACAGTGCAGACGAGGGATCACGGCACTGCCTCCTAGTTCGGCGAAACCTACACCACTGGCGAGTTATTTTCCCGCAGACAGTTAATCTGGAAGCAGCCGCTATGAACATAAGAAAATCTTGAACTGACGTAACATTAGCTGCCTGCCTCAAAGAAAATTTCTACCGGCTGAACTTACTAATATCCTGAATAGACCTACCAAAACAGCTATAGCAGCGGATGATTTCAGTTCTAAACATCCAATGCAGAATACAGTGACAACCGAACTTAATGGGAATATGTTATTCAGTTACAATTACAAATCGAGTTCAGCTGTTATTTCACCAAATCAATCAACTTACTGCCCCACAAATACAGCGTTGTTACTGGTCGATCTGTATATCGCACTCTAGACTATGTGATCAGAAGTATCCCAACACCACCAAAAACATACATAGTGAGAGAGCAGAATGGGGCGCTCCGCGGAACTGACGGACTTCGAACGTGGTCATGTGATTGGGTGTCACTTGTGTCATAGGTCTGTACGCGAGATTTCCCACCCCCCTCAACCTCTCTAGGTCCACTGTTTCCGATGTGACAGTGAAGTGGAAACGTGAAGGGGCACGTACAGGACAAATGCGTACAGGCCGACCTCGTCTGTTGACTGACAGAGACTGCCGACAGTTGGAGAGGGTCGTAATGCGTAATAGGCAGACATCACTCAAGACCATCACACAGAAATTCCAAACTGCATCAGGATCCACTCCAATACTATGACAGTTATGCGGGAGGAGAGAAAACTTGGATCCCATGGTCGAGCGACTGCTCATAAGCCACACATCACATCGGTAAATGCCAAACGACGCCTCGCTTGGTGTAAGGAGCGTAAACATTAGACGATTGAACAGTGGCAAAACGTTGTGTGGAGTGACAAATCATGCTACACAATGTGTTAATCATATGGCAGGGTGTGGGTGTGACGAATGCTCGGTGAACGTTATCTGACAGCGTGTGTAGCGCCAACAGTACAGTTCGGAGGCGGTGGTGTTGTGGTAAGGTCGTGTTTTTCACGTAGGGGGCTAGCACCCCTTGTTGTTTTGCGTGGCACAGGCCTACAATGATGTTTTAAGCACCGTCTTGCTTCCCATTGTTGAAGAGCAATTCAGGAATGGCGATTGCATCTTTCAACAGGATCGAGAGCACCTGTTGATAATATACGGCCTGTGATGAAGTGGTTATTCGACAATAACATCCCTGTAATGGACTGGCCTGCACAGAGTCCTGACCAGAATCCTATAAACATCTTTGGGATATTTTGGATCGCCGATTTCATGCCAGGCCTCACCGACCGACATCGATACCTCTCCTCAGTGCAGCACACCGTGACGAATGGTCTGCCATTCCCCAAGAAACTTTCCAGCACCTGATTGAATGTACGCCTGCGAGAGTGGAAGCTGTCATCAAGGCTAAGGGTGGGCCAACACCATACTGAATTCCAGCATTACCGATGGGGGGCGCCACGAACTTGTAAGTCATTTTCAACCAGGTTTCCGGATACTTTTGATCACATAGTGTATATAAATGTAGAGACACTTGTCTCTATAAATATTCTTTGTGTTCTAAACTCTGTTCGTAAGCCGTAATTAGTATCAGCAGGTGAGGAACGTAAGAACATGAACTGGGAACTGTATAGCAACAAACTGCAAACTGAGGCTATGGTTGATGTTGTATTCGACATGTCACTGGAAAACCTCATAGTTTTTATTTCTTCTTCATGAACCTTAATTATGTCTTCAAATACCTCATTGTTTTCTTTGATGTTCACTCAATGTGCAGACTGAATAACATCAGGGATAGGGTACAGAACTGGAGCACTGCCAGATCAGCCCCCAAACTGCTTATAAGTGGTTATAATTGTATATGACTGGTAATATCTGTTTACACTTCCCGTGTCAGGTTACACCTGGAACAACTGAGCGAGTTATATTGAAGGTCACCCCACATCCCCCTGGGTAATTTACACTCCCTCCCTCTCCCCTCCAACCCACCCCCTCCACCATTTCTGTCTGAACCAACAGGAAGGCTTGAAAAGGACAGGAAATCTATGGATCAATAATAATCGAGTCCTTCTTCCCACCTAACTTCTCATGTTATAAATATGATTGCCTGAGCCCCTCATTCTACGAGGGTGAGTCAAATGAAAACCTTAAATTTGTAATAATAAATCGAAATTTAGCGCCGTTATCCTATAAGTTGGTAAGCGTGCTACAAACAGCGTGCAGAATGGCCTATAGGTGGCAGCATAGTGCAGATTCACACATACCGTCGCAGTATCAGTATAAAGATGGCCGCCCCACTTGCGACTTGCACCAGGGAAGAACAGCCTTCTGTTATTCGGTTTTTGCGTAATGAAGGAGTCAAACCTATTGAAATTTATCGACGAATGAAGGTGAAGTACGGTGATGCGTGTTTGTCACAGCAGCAAGTCTTCGAATGGAGTAGGAAGTTCGCAAATGGTGTGACTTCAGTGGAAGATGCTCCTCATCCAGGTCAGGCACAACGAGTTTTGATTCCACAGAACATTGCAGCAGTTGAAGCCATAGTGAAGGAAAACCGCCGAGTGACACTGAATGACATGCAGCATGTTTACAGATTAGTCATGGGTCAGCACGCCACATGGCACATGAAGTGCTCCAGTTTCACAAAGTGTCTGCAAGATGGGTGCCACGGCAGCTGAAATGAGAGAACGACGTGTTGATGCTTGTGAAGAACTTCTTCGGCGCTTTGAACGAGAAGGTGATGTCTTACTTGCAAGAATCGTTACTGGGAACGAAAGCTAGGTTCACTTCCAACTACTGGAAACGAAGAGAGCGAGCAACGAATGGCGCCATTCCTCATCACCAAAACCAAAGAAGTTTCGAACAGAACCATCAGCAGGGAAGGTTATGCTGACTCTCTTTTGGGACTAAAAAGGCGTCATTTTGGATCATTACATGCGTAGAGGGACCGCTGTCACCAGTGCATCATACACAGATCTCCTAGAAATTCATCTGTGGCCTGCAATCAAATCAAAGCGACGTGGATTGCTGTCAGCCAGTGTCCTTTTGCAACATGACATTGCAAGGCCCCACACTGCTGTACAGCAGTTGCAACAATCACAGACTTTGAGTGTCTTCCTCATCCACCATACTCACCAGTCCTTGCCTCAAGTGATTTCCATATGTTTGGGCCACTCAAAGACGCAATGGGAGGAAAGAAGTTCCGTTCTGATGAAGAGGTACGCCAACCGGTGCTTGAGTGGTTTTTCTAAATTAATTTATGCAATTTGTAAGCGCTGGAGGTCTTGCATTGAGCGTGGGGGAGATTATGTTGAAAAGTGATACAGCTTTGTACCACTTCTGCACAATAAGTAATATTTAAAAAAATATTTAAGGTTTTCATTTGACTCACCCTCGTAGTTCTGTGTGGAAGGATTACCGTAAAGTGTCAGGCACCAGCCAGCGCCCCTGGGCAAAATAAGAATGTCAGATTTGAAAGTAAGTATTTTTTCATCCATTGTGATTATTGTTACTCATCATTTATTATATGCCTTCATACTTACATTTTGTTATTTTTTCCAGCAGTTCAACATACTCCTGGTGTGGTACTAGCAGAATTGCTGGTCCAGGGCACTTAACTGTTCGACATATTTTTGTCTGCACCAACACAACCGTAGCTGCCCACATGTGGTCTTCCTCATTTATCAGACCTGCGCGACTGTTCTGTACTGCATCCCCAACTGCTGTAGCAGCACCAGACGCTGCTGAAATGTACCCAGCTCACCGAGCTTCATTTAACATGCACCAGAATACTGCTATTCATCAACAAATATAACATAATTGCTAATGGCTCTGAACATCTGATTGTAGGCCTAGCACCTGACAATGGTTTTGGAGTAGTAGTTGAAGTAGACAACGTTAAATTTATTGGGGCTGGAGTGCAGTAATCGTGGTATGGATGGGACTATCTGTGTGGCATTATGGAGTACATTTAAAAGAAGATGATGAGGGTTTACGACCTATCACACACACCAATCGACATATGTTTGGGGGGAAGATTTCAATCTTTATTATGCACTGGGGAGCTGTGACTGGATTAACTTCAGGGGACGTGCACATGCACATAAACACTCGAGTGTTCTTAATTTCTGGAAACTATACTGTGCCTTAATGAATGCTACAGACAGACACTGCAGTTAGCATCTGTATGTCAGAGGTGCATACCATGACTTTGTGAACTGTTTACATGGAAACAGTGTAAACATGAAGCAATTAGAGCAGTGTATAAATACATGTGTTTCCCAATGCCGAAGTCTACAAAGTGGGCCCTAAACATACCTAGTCGATTGAACCAGAATTAATGGACAGTATATCTATGTATGTTATCGCTCTTGTGGGACTGAATGCTATACAGGCAGAATTTAAGGCGTAAGTCAACTGTTCAGAAACTATTGCTCAATGCAGTGAGTGTACAATGTGTGCATGTAAATAAAACAATTATGTCCTACAAAATTATTCTTGTTTTCCTCCCATCTTATCTTTCCAAAAAATACCTATCTATATTATTCAAAGGATAAGTCTGCACACAAAATATTGGTACTTACCACAAGTTGGTGCTTGCGCGACCGCCACCACTGCTGCCGCCATTGCCAGCACAAACAGCCTCCGATGCTGCTGCATCTGTATACTGCGCAACAAGTCATGCCTCAAATACCATTTATCGAAGTGTGAAAGCAGAACTCAACCATGGTGAAAGTACAGCTGAAATGTAACCGTATATACAGGGTTATTACAAATGATTGAAGCGATTTCATAAATTCACTGTAGCTCCATTCATTGACATATGGTCACGACACACTACAGATACGTAGAAAAACTCATAAAGTTCTGTTCGGCTGAAGCCGCACTTCAGGTTTCTGCCGCCAGAGCGCTCGAGAGCGCAGTGAGACAAAATGGCGACAGGAGCCGAGAAAGCGTATGTCGTGTTTGAAATGCACTCACATCAGTCAGTCATAACAGTGAAACGACAATTCAGGACGAAGTTCAACAAAGATCCACCTACTGCTAACTCCATTCGGCGATGGTATGCGCAGTTTAAAGCTTCTGGGTGCTTCTGTAAGGGGAAATCAACGGGTCGGCCTGCAGTGAGCGAAGAAACGGTTGAACGCGTGCGGGCAAGTTTCACGCGTAGCCCGCGGAAGTCGACGAATAAAGCAAGCAGGGAGCTAAACGTACCACAGCCGACGGTTTGGAAAATCTTACGGAAAAGGCTCAAGCAGAAGCCTTACCGTTTACAATTGCTACAAGCCCTGACACCCGATGACAAAGTCAAACGCTTTGAATTTTCGGCGCGGTTGCAACAGCTCGTGGAAGAGGATGCGTTCAGTGCGAAACTTGTTTTCAGTGATGAAACAATATTTTTTCTTAATGGTGAAGTGAACAGACACAATGTGCGAATCTGGGCGGTAGAGAATCCTCACGCATTCGTGCAGCAAATTCGCAATTCACCAAAAGTTAACGTGTTTTGTGCAATCGCGCGGTTTAAAGTTTACAGCCCCTTTTTCTTCTGCGAAAAAAACGTTACAGGACACGTGTATCTGGACATGCTGGAAAATTGGCTCATGCCACAACTGGAGACCGACAGCGCCGGCTTCATCTTTCAACAGGATGGTGCTCCACCGCACTTCCATCATGATGTTCGGCATTTCTTAAACAGGAGATTGGAAAACCGATGGATCGGTCGTGGTGGAGATCATGATCAGCAATTCATGTCATGGCCTCCGCGCTCTCCCGACTTAACCCCATGCGATTTCTTTCTGTGGGGTTATGTGAAAGATTCAGTGTTTAAACCTCCTCTACCAAGAAACGTACCAGAACTGCGAGCTCGCATCAACGATGCTTTCGAACTCATTGATGGGGACATGCTGCGCCGAGTGTGGGAGGAACTTGATTATCGGCTTGATTTCTGCCGAATCACTAAAGGGGCACATATCGAACATTTGTGAATGCCTAAAAAAACTTTTTGAGTTTTTGTATGTGTGTGCAAAGCATTGTGAAAATATCTCAAATAATAAAGTTATTGTAGAGCTTTGAAATCGCTTCAATCATTTGTAATAACCCTGTACACTACGTGTTTAACAAAGTTATTATATTCATCAGTTCGTTGAAATATTGTGAGGTTTTATTACGTGTATGTTAAATGTTGTCCGCCGATATTATGATCTTGTTCTATACAAAATGTTAATGTAGCTTGGTGCAAGGACTCTTGGGTTCGAACCATATAAAAAATAGAAATAAAGAAGGAAGGGAGAGGAACAATGCGTCAAACACAAAAGTTTTTAAGATTCTTATAGCTATTTATATGTGACCGAACCTTTTAGCTCCAAACTGAGAAAAAGACGATAAATTTAGTCACATTACTTGCAGGATAAATGTGCACGTCATTTAAATATACAGTCGTCTTTAAATCCTGCACACGATAATAATTAGGAATTGAAGGTGGTCATTAATATTCTTTTGAATGACGAGTCCAGCAATATTTCCACTCTTTCTCATTACAGTACTTCAGGAAATATGTATAACAGCCAACAACATGAGAAAACGGAAGTAAATGAAGAACAGTTCACAGGTGCTGTTACTCGAGAATATTTTGTAAGTAAAAGAAGTATGGGAGATCCAACAGAAAAACTGACGGTTATCTAGCAAATTTCCACGTCGCTAGGGCGCAAAAGATGAGAAGTTCTCGCTTAGAGCTCCAGCTGAAATAATAAAGGTACATATAAAGTAACTCCAACATAAGTAAGGATTATTAAAAAATTATTAGTAACCATTTTAGTGGAAATGACAACTGGAGGTAGCGTCTACAAGACTTCAGAAAAATGAAACTGGTTTATGTAGTGGCATTTGCATTGAAAGCTTCTCCTTACCCATCTAAAAATGAATAATAATAGTAATGAACAACTTATATTTAAAGTAGTTAAGCTAAAATTTTGACATGCTGTTAAAACCTTAAAATACAATGACGGAACAAAATCGCATCATCAATAAATTATTGATGTAGAGTAATGAAATTCCTGGACTACATTACAAGATCACATGTTAATGTAAGCACATGAAAAGCCATTGCAAATGTGAAATGCTGTGTAACCAGTGTAACCACCAGAATGTTGCATGCACGCATGCAAACGTGATGCATTGTGTTGCACAATTGACGGATGTCAGTTTGTGGGATGGAGTTCAGTGCCTGCTGCACTCGGTCGGTCAACAGAGGGAAGGTTAAAGCTGTTGGTGGACGACGCTGGAGTTATTGTCCGATAATGTTCCATATATACTCGACTGGAAACCGATCTAGTGACCGACACTCTGTAGAGCATGTTGGGTTACAGCAGCGGTATGTAAGCGAGCGTTATTTTGTTGGAAAACACCCCCTGGTTCAAATGGTTCAAATGGCTCTGAGCACTATGGGACTTAACATTTGAGGTCATCAGTCCCCTAGAACTTAGAACTACTTAAACCTAACTAACCGAGACAGGATTCGAACCTGCGACCGTAGCAGCAGCGCGGTTCCGGACTGCAGCGCCTAGAACCGCGTGGCCACGGCGGTCGGCACACCCCCCTGGAATGCTATTCATGAACTGCAGCACAACAGGCCGAATCATCATATCGAAGTACAAATTTGCAGTCAGGGTGCGTGGAATAACCACGAGAGTGCTCCTGCTGGAATACGAAATCGCACCCCTGACCATAACTCTAGGTGTATGTCTAGCGTGTCTAGCACGCAGACAGGTTTGTTTTCAGGTCCTCAACTGCCCTCCTTCTAACCAACACATGGCCATCACTGGCACTGAGGTAGAAACAGCTTTCGTCAGAAAACACAACAGACTTCGACCCTGTTCTCCAATAAGGTATCGCTTGACACCACAAAAATCGCAAACGGCGGTAATTTGTGATCACCGGAGAGCACGCTAAAGGGCGTCTGTGTCGATGTTGTCCTTGAAGTAACCAGTTTGTAACAGTTTGTTGTGTCACTGTGGTGCCAACTGACTGCTACGGTCGCAGGTTCTAATCCTGCCTCGGGCATGGATGTGTGTGATGTCCTTAGGTTAGTTAGGTTTAAGTAGTTCTAAGTTCTAGGGGACTCATGACCACAGATGTTAAGTCCCATAGTGCTCAGAGCCATTTGGTGCCAACTGCGGCTCGAATTGCTGCTGCGAAAGCAGTACGATGCGCCACAGCCAAACGCCAAACATGATGGTCTTCCCTTTCAATAGTGCCACGTGGCCGTCCACCACCACTGCCACAGTTACTACATTCCTGCCAAGTCTTTCTGCAATATTGCAGAAGGAACATTCAGCTTCTCGTGGCCCTATTGCACCACCTCAGTGAGTGTCAAAAGCATTTTTGATTAACATGAACTCGCTACTAGCGTCACTCTTGTCCGACTGGCGCGAAAGTGAATAAAAATCATCTTTCAGATGTATTAACACGTCTACCAACTTTCGTTTATGTCGCACAGCTCCTTCTCGGTGATGAGATTTTTTTCTCGTCAGTGCGTATAACAGTCTATCTTTTGGTCCTACAGCCTTTCCGAATGACGTGTTTAATTTGGTTACGTCATGCAACAGTGAGCCAGCGAGAGATGCAAATTTCTCGTGAGTTATTTGATGTCATCTTCCATCAAACGCCGAATTGTGGCATGAAACTTTCTGTGATCATATCTTTTGCTGTGCTGTGCATTCAAAATATTTCACATCGTCTTGTTCTCTAGATCAAACAGCGTCCAGACAACAATAGTTTTATCATTCGCCAATTTCTTCACTGTCTGACAACACTCAACCACATTCTACGCTAAACCGCGATTGCTTGCGACGCTGTTAATTATGGTCAGTGAAAACACCCCTATGGGATCAAAGCGTTGTCTGACTAATCCTCCTCATTTAAATCTACTGGTAGAAAAGGCGCTGGTGGTTGCATGAAGACAACATTGCGCCACAAACTCGAAATTTCTTAACAAAAATTTATGACCTGTTAAGCAGGTTTCATAGCAACAATTTAATGAGCAAATAAAATTGGTTCACCAGTGCAAAGACGCACTTAAAGAGTTAATTGAGAAGAAACTAAAACCGAGATTTGCCAGCGTGTTAAGCGCAGCTGTTGCACCCTATTAGTTTTGAGATTTGTTCTAGTTCAAAAATGGCTCTGAGCACTATGGGACGTAACTTCTGAGGTCATCAGTCCCCTAGAACTTAGAACTACTTAAACCTAACTAACCTAAGGACATCACACACATCCATGCCCGACGCAGGATTCGACCATGTGACCGTAGCGGTCGCGTGGATTTGTCCTAGTGTTTCAGTTCACCACACTGTTCTTGACGAGCAATTAAAAGTTCTCTCTTTGTAAGGAAAATACCAGTTCGTACGTCAATCGAACTGAGATAGATTCTTATAGTCATAAGATACATTCTCACAAGTAATTAAATTCTATAGACGACCGATTGACGATTCCACTGACATGATTTTTTTTATTATGTAACTATTATGGAAGTCGTGCACAGCAACTAAGAAGTGAATTAACCATAGAAGGTTTTAATGCAAGATAATATGACGATATTTCGACGTACATGTTTCTGTTAGCAGCAAATATTCCATTCCTAGAACATAGCGAAATGTTGAACCACTAACAAAATGCGTCTCAATAACGGTAGTCAGTTGTCGTAACTGTTGACCTCAAAAACGATGGAAACAAATTCTGCTGGGAGTTTCTGTTTTTTTATATTCCATTTCCCAAGTTCACTTGCGTACGCGCGGAGACTCACGAACGTACGGAGGGACAAAAATAAGAGTCGGGCGGCCTCCCAGAACACGGCAGAGATAAAATTTTGCGTTTATGCGGATGTGTTGTCCGGCATTCAGGAGTGATGAAAGCATTACTAAGAGATGTGGCCAGCACGTGGCCCGCACCCCCACTCAGCCACACGCGCACACCGCGCGCTGAAAACTCGGCAGCCACATTTTACGCCCCTCCTCCTCTTTCCTGTAATAACAATAAAATTCCTTGATCGACGTCAACAGAATGAAAAGTCCTGGACCGGGCAGTTCCATTTTGGAACGATGAACTTAATAACATACGTCGTGCATGATTAATACTTGGTTAAATTTTGAAGTTAGTTCCTCACACTAGAAGAAACAAAAGAAATTTCTTGCAAAGAACCATTATGTGGACAATAGAACTCGGTCACTAATCTCTGCTAGTTACAAGTACTCCAGCAATGCAGAAAACATCCAAAAATCGGACAGGATCTCCTTTTACAAGGTTAGTTCTCAAGAATTCATTTCCAACAAGTTTTTTTTAAAGAAATTTCCGCCATTTGAGCGTTAATTGTTCATTTATTTTAGACAGCCATGATTTAGCCTTCAATTATAGCCAATCTCAAGTGCATATTGAAATGTTAAAATCTGTCTGACCTGCCTGTGACATATCAGACACATTTTAACATTTCAACATGCACTTGAGACTGGCCACAAAGGCAAAATCATGATTTCTTCTAAAAAATCCATATGATTGTGGTCTCCCATGAAGGAAGGATCACTTCTATCAAGTTTTGGAACACTGAAGGCGGAAATTGTTTCCATTGTACCTGGAACACTGGGAACAGATGTTACTGGGTTTGTGGGTGAAGTGATTTGTCAGACAAGCAAGTCTCTAATAAGTTCCAAAAATGTGTGGTGGAGTTTTGGCCCCGCTCGAGATTTTGAGCAGAGCAGTCCAGTAAAGCAGCTACAGGCTGGTTGTAATTAAACTGTCGCTACTTGAAAGCCCCCCACCCCCTCATGAAAAACGAGTGATCTTAGGGTACTGACATTTTGTGGAAATATTTGTAAGGACTTGAGGTAGAGAAGTAACGAATAAATCATTGAAAGAAACACATCTTAATTTCCATATGAGAGAGTACTTTTGTTAATTGCGTACCATGTCTATATTCCCGGTTACGACCGTTGCTCAGTGTGACGGCTATTTGCATCCACGACAGCCTGGAACCATTCCACAATTGTTCGCAGCACTTTTCGAACGGTGGACCGTGGAATGTTCAGCTGTCGTGACAAACAAAGCTCGTGCACTGCCTGAAGATCGCATATTGCGTCCAGCGTTGTCAGTCATTGCAAGAGTAACTTTTCCAACAATTTGTCGCGCAGCTGGGCGTCAGCTTCTCACAAGAGCAGCTCCCAAATCGCCAGTTAAATCGAACTTCCGAATCAAGATCTTCAGCCCCGCTTTCCCTTAATGCGTCCATACTCGCAAAAAGAGCAGCACCACTATTGCTGTCGTTTTGATAAAGTAGCTTTACGAATCTAGCTGGTCACCTTGTCCAGACCTATGTTGACTGTTCGCAACTGTAATGCTGCTAACGCTCGTGGTTTCAACTCTACGTCGCCGACCAGTACCGGCACCTATAGGCAAGTCATAACACTAACACTACCGACAACACAAATCCTGCTGTTCACAGTCTCAATATCATTCCTATAATATTGGGTACCCATAAGGTAAATAGTGTAAATAGATTCCCATCTACACTGGCTCAAGTAGCGAACGTTAGTTATAACAACCCTTTATTTACCATTCTAATCCCGACGCTGTTGTTCGTTCTTCATGGCTAGTAGCTGATACGGTGAAAGTACATTTTCAAACTCATGCCACACTAGCTGCAGCATATTTCTGTGAAACGTGTAATCAGAAGCACTTGTGTTCATTTCAACATATACCAAAACAAATGCTTCATGCCTATAATGAAGAAAACAACCCGTACCCATGACCCCATTTCTAGCGAATTTCCCTGTTGCTACAACGATCTCAGGAAACTGCCGTTTGCCAAATATACGCCTATTTCATAAGCGTCCGTGTGCGTCAAGACTTGTGCTGGAAGCAATAAAACCTGCTTCCACTGCTCCAAAGACCAATGGTGGCATTTGTTGTACCACTCTGGGTATGGTGAGGCGTTACTGCAGCAGTGTCCGAAACATCGGTTCCATCCAGTGATCGTTATTTTACAATACGATGCGGCACCATGCCAAGAAAACTTTTATGTTACATACTCCGGTAACGGAAGCCTTCGCAGTTATATCATGAATTATTTGTCAAACTTTTCCTGCTCACTTGAAAATGGGAATTCGGGAAGCAGAGGAAGCCAGCTCTTCCCACCACATCGACTTCTGCGGGTATGGAGTTTCAGTAGCACTACTGAACCTAACAGAGTCCTGGTATTACACATGGACTGTGTGCTTCATACCGAAAGGAGAAGTAAAACACGGAAGCAAGAATGCAGTTTTCGAAAGCTACATCTGTGACACAGTTTACTACAGTTCTTAAAGGTGTAGTAAGCAGTTCTCCGGATCGACATAGAATTGCTGCATCACACAAATAAACCCGATAGCATCACACGACATTTATTATTTACTGTAATGGTAGTCTAACTATAATTATTAAAAGACATCTTGTGAACACCATAAGCTGCACTTGATGCTATAAAAAGTATTTTTATCCTATTACCAAGCGCTATTACGCCTCGATGATTGGTTCTGTATGTTAATTGCAATGGAAATCCTCTGTAGTCGTTAACAGCTGTTTCCAAATATACACCACTGGCCATTAAAATTGCTACACCAAGAAGAAACGGGTATTCGTTGGGCAATGATATTATACTAGAACTGACATGTGATAACATTTTCACGCAATTTGGGTGCATAGATCCTGAGAAATCAGTACCCAAAACAACCACCTCTGGCCGTCATAACGGCCTTGATACGCCTGGGCATTGAGTCAAACAGAGCTTGGATGGCGTGTACGGGTACAGCTGCCCATGCAGCTTCAACACGATACCACAGTTCATCAAGAGTAGTGAGTAGCGTATTGTGACGAGCCAGTTGCTCGGCCACCATTGACCAGACGTTTTCAATTGGTGAGGGATCTGGAGAATGCGCTGGCCAGGGCAGAAGTCGAACATTTTCTGTATCCAGAAAGGCCAGTACAGGACCTGCAACAAGCGGTCGTGTATTATCCTGCTGAAATGTAGGGTTTCGCAGGGACCGAATGAAGGGTAGAGTCATGGGTCGTAACAAATCTGAAGTGTAACGTCCACGGTTCAAAGTGCCGTCAATGCGAATAAGAGGTGACCGAGACGTGTAACCAATGGCACCCCATACCATCACGCCGGATGATACGCCAGTATGGCGATGACGAATACACGCTTCCAATGTGCGTTCACCGCGATGTCGCCAAACACGGATGCGACCATCATGATGCTGTAAACAGAACCTGGATTCATCCGAAAAAATGACGTTTTCCCATTCGTGCACCCAGGTTCGTCGTTGAGTACACCACTGCAGGCACTCCTGTCTGTGATGCAGCGTCAAGGGTAACCGCAGCCATGGTCTCCGAGCTGATAGTCCATGTTGCTGCAAACGTCGTCGAACTGTTCGTTCAGATGGTTGTTGTCGTGCAAACGTCCCCATGTGTTGACTCAGGGATCGAGACGTGGCTGCACGATCCGTTACAGCTATGCGGATAAGATGCCTGTCATTTCGATTGCTAGTGATACGAGGCCTTTGGGATCCAGCATGGCGTTCCGTATTACAATCCTGAACCCGCCGATTCCATATTCTGCTAACAGTCATTGGATCTCGACCAACGCGAGCAGCAATGTCGCGATACGATAAACCGCAATCGCGATAGGCTACAATCCGACCTTTATCAAAGTCGGAAACGCGATGGTGCGCATTTATCCTCCCTACACGAGGCATCACAACAACGTTTCACCAGGCCACGCCAATCAACTGCTATTTGTGTATGAGAAATCGGTTGGAAACTTTCCTCATGTCAGCACCTTGTAGGTGTCGCCACCGGCGCCAACCTTGTGTGAATGCTCTGAAAAGCTAATCATTTGCATATCACAGCATCTTCTTCCTGACGGTTAAATTTCGCGTCTGTAGCACGTCATCTTCGTGGTGTAGCAATTTTAATCGCCATAGTGTAAGTTCATACAAGCTCTGCGATCCTTTTCACTTAATTTATTTGGCCAAGTAAAGCAATTATTTCTTTTATTGCTTTCCTGGCGATTTTGCTTCACTAATACATCAATAACAATGGACTTTGTGCGAAAAGGACGCCAGATCTAAGACAATATAGCTATTTCATCCGTATTTGCAGAAACCTCCATCAGTTCACACATTCCAACAATAACAAAAATATTATAATTTAAAAAATTTTCCAAAAATTAATCATTGTTAGCAGGTAACCTACGAATATAAGAAAAGATAGGCAAGAAGTAAACAATCAATTGTTTTGAGGTACTGGTTCCACTTTGGAATATTATTTATAAAAAATTTCACAAAATTAACCTTTATTATCATAGTAAGCAACGAATAAAAGGAGAAATTGGCTAAAAGTAAACAGTCAACTGTCTTAAAGAAGTGGT
This sequence comes from Schistocerca serialis cubense, assembly GCF_023864345.2. NCBI lineage: Eukaryota > Metazoa > Arthropoda > Insecta > Orthoptera > Acrididae > Schistocerca > Schistocerca serialis. The sequence continues at coordinate 598,579,773 of NC_064640.1, read as the reverse complement.
TTCACTTTCGAACCACTGGGACATACAGTTTTTAACCACCCGCCATTTCAAGTGGTATACTGGAAAGCATTTTCCCTAAACACAATTCCACATCTCTTAACTTTCATGTCTAAAATAAATTATAGTCCTAAATGGCAAGCAAAAACAGGACTAAAATTTAATAAGTTTATATCAAAACTACATACCACTCCAGTGGTTTCGTTTCGAAACCACACACAAAAGTCGTAGTACAAACTCAAATTTGCGTTACAATAACTTTTGGTATACTTACTTACACTGCACGGTTTCCTCAATGTGATCACACACACACACACACACACACACACACACACACACACACACACACACAAAAATCGCGTTGCACAATTTCCGTGCCGACTGTTCCTTTGAACGCTGTAAATCACCACTACAATGCATTTCATTTGTAGCAGTACGTCAGTGTACCGCTAGTTGTCTCTGTCTCGCAATAACATCGGTGGTTTCATGCGAAAGGCACTGGTATTCCAAAACAAAATTAATCGCGGCAACATCCACTGGTGCTCAAAGGATTAACATGTCACATATTATTTTAGGTCAGTAGGTTCAGGCTATCGCAGGAGCAACAACTTCTTTATCCGGATTTGAATCCAGGGAGTCGTTTCACGGATACTAAATGCCATTAAATGTAAAATCGGTGTACTCTTTGACCTAATCGTCTTGTTAGTGAGCCTACCAGCCGCCATTTTATGTATTTTCACTACAGGTAAGCAAAGTCACTGCTCTTTGCGATCTGTTTCACTGATGATCAGTCCTTTTTGAGACCCGTTAATCTCTGCCCGTTCACCCTTCTTTTTTTATCTAATTATGTAGTACTGTATGCCTGTAACAAATGCTAATTTATTTTCATACGACTGGTAATTAAAAACGAGACATTACTTTTGTTAAAAATTATAATTAAATATTTATTAATTAGAATTACCTTTTATTAACGTGTATGAAACTTTAATAAGAGCAAAAGTAGTTACTTGTGAAATTCGGACCATTATTTACGAAATAACTATCTATACATTCAGCAACCGGCGATTACATTGATAGGTTGGAGTTGTTTTTAGCTTCAAAGTTGCTTTTTAGAATGTCAGTTTTTAAAATTATTCTTTCTTCCACGAATTCTAAATCGCAAGCATATTTGCAAGGATGTTCTGTACCAATGAATGGATTATTACTTAAGGTATCACAGTCTTTAACTTGCTAGCCAAGAAGTACTTTGCAGACTAGAGGTACGAGCCGATGATAGCCCTACACGTCCTCATTAGTCACTGTGTGAGTCCAGTTTGAATGACACTAAGTATTTTAGCCTGTTCGTATTTTGTGTGGCCCACCAGACTTCCGTGAGCTGCTCTAGCAGTGTTCTGGGCTTAACTCCACGATTTTGCTATGGACGACAAGTGCTGTAACGTTCTTTGAAGTTATTATCTTGTAGCCATTCTCACGCAGTGAGTTACAAAAATATGCTGAAGTTGCAGTTAGCATTTTGTAGCTTGGTGCCATATCTGCTAGTTATATTTTCAGATCTTTAATGTGCCTTTGTTCATGTTCAAACTTAACGTCCGTTATTTAATGAGCTAGTTAGCTTTCGATGCAGGAGGTACAGTATCGGGGTTTCATTAATCCATCTGTACAGAAGTCGCGTTGAGTATATCACACTCTCGTTTATTTAAATGCTTCCAGGATTTTTTAATGTATCTAGAATTTTTCTTTGTTCAGTTCTTCTTATGTGGTCGCCCGGTATACGATTTGGTCCACTTACGTACAATTGTACTGTTTCTTGTATCAATGATTGTGGACTGAGTTGAAATAATCATACATGTAACTGATGCTTCTACGATGTATTCCATTCCCATGTCACAGGTGAATTTATGTTTAAAAATATAACAACTTATGTGGGTCGGTAAATATTTTGCAGTCTGCACTTAACTTGAAGTACGATCTCAAAGCCATACTTTGTATTCACGAAGAATGTTAGTCACTGCGAGGGAAAGACGCAATGATCATAAGCTTTTATCAGAAAAGGAGTCAGCAGAAACGTTTCTCTATTATTTACGTGCTTTATAGCTTGGACGATAAGTGACAGAGTGGAGACTCCGAGATGCTTGCTACTTATGTTATGTATCTCTATATTTCAGGTTTTGTGTCATAAGTAGTTAGGTTATCAAACGGAGCCATGCGTGCTACTGTATGTGATTTGTCTAGAAGGTAAGGTGCTACAATTTCGATCATTTCACCCGAATGCTATTGTAACTGGAAACATATTGAGGAAAGAAATAATTTAAATTATGGCACTTCTTCTTTGATGTTTAATGAATATTTAACACAAATGTTACACCATTACAAGTGTTGATTTAAACACAAGAAAATGTTACAGAATTGAGTAAAGTTGTTCGAAAATGTACCACACTGCGGACAATTGTGATCACTTCTTGGAACAGTTCTATTCACTGACATCGTCCGCATAAAACGCACTTTTTCCCTGGGCACCGACGCAAACTTCATGGTACCAAAAATTATGTTTTTGACAGCAAATCCAGTCACCATTTGTCAATGATTCCGCACTATAATAATTCAAGATATAAAATCCACAATTATTCTCGTTTTCTGGCGATTTGAAACTTTCAATACTTCTTTCATTTCTCATAGTCCTACATTTCTGTCTACTATTCTTGTTGCACTCGTTTTTTTCGTTGTTTGGTCTCTGTAGATTCCTCTTGCTGCGGAGATTTTCCAGGTTTTCATCTGAAGAGAGTCGAATTGATGTCTGTGTTTTCCTTTCCCGAGAGGATACTTTTTTCTCTGGAGTTGGAAAAATTTCCTTGACAGCATCGTGCTGAAAACTGGTACTGGATGCTGGTGTTACGGATTTCCATGCTCTTCAGTTACATTTTGTAATGGCATATGCTCTTCCCCCAGAATTCTAGTAGTAGCTTGACTGGTGGAGATTGAACGATCAGGAGCCCCGAATATCGTTGAATGTAGAAATTTCTCCTCGGGCACACTCAACAGATGCAGTTTTGCTCCAGGCATCACAGAAGATAGCACAAAACCTTTGTTTTGTAATGCTTTCATTGGGGTCACGATGAATCCAGTCAATTGCATTTATGTGATATTGAGTCTTTAGAGACTTGAAGAAAGTTCTGTCAAATGGCTGCAGTACATGAGTACCGTGTGGAGGCAATCCCAAAAGTTCTATCCCTTTTACCGACAGTACTCTACAACATCCAAGATGGCTGTCAATAACAAGAACTGTAATTCTACCCACTGTTTTGTATGTCTTGAAGTGTCGAAGCCAGATCATAGACAGCTCTTCGTTAATGTAGACCGATTCACTCATCTCCGTAATGGAACTAGGAGATAAGTCGTCTTGAAATCCAGGGCGTTTCCTCACTCCTTTGAAAATTTGTAAGTAGGCTGTTTATGTTTTCTTATTGGCAAAGTTACGTAGCGCTCTGTAGGAAAATCACTGGCTGTGCTGTGTGCAGTCCATGGCCAGTTCGCATTGTTGTCAGCCATTGTAGTGTTGGGCAGCTGGATGTTAACAGCGCATAGCGTTCGGCAGTTGGAGGTGAGCCGCCAGCGGTGGTGGATGTGGGGAGAGAGATGGCGGAGTTTTGAAATTTGTAAGACTGGATGTCATGAACTGCTATGTATATTATGATTTTTCAACACTATTAAGGTAAATACATTGTTTGTTCTCTATTAAAATCTTTCATTTGCTAACTATGCCTATCAGTAGTTAGTGCCTTCCGTAGTTTGAATCTTTTATTTAGCTGGCAGTAGTGGCGCTCGCTGTATTGCAGTAGTTCGAGTAACGAAGATTTTTGTGAGGTAAGTGATTTGTGAAAGGTATAGGTTAATGTTAGTCAGGGACATTCTTTTGTAGGGATTTTTGAAAGTCAGATTGCGTTGCGCTAAAAAATATTGTGTGTCAGTTTAAGCACAGTCATGTATAATTTTTCTAAGGGGACGTTTCAAATTACCATTGACGGTAAGTACGTACCAGATGCATTGATGCATGCAGCAACAGACGCATTTTGCCCTATTTCCACCTTCGTTGGTGAGACAACTTCTCGCTTACCTTTATGACTAACTATTTTTGAGGGTCTCTTGTTAAGAGGAAAGCAGAACTCATTTTATTATAAATGCAGTCTGGTGTATCAAACAAATGATATTCTTTTAAGATTTCTTCCCAATTATGGATATATTTACTTACTTCTGCTTTATTTTAGGCTTCAGCTCTGGCTCGTGAAAGACCCTCGGGTTTTCGCAGGCTAAGGTTAGAACGTCTCTTAATAAATGCTCTAAACCGATCCTTTCCAGCAACCTGGCTTTCTAAGTTCCATGGATGTTTCAAATTATTTTTTTCAGCCAACCAAAATGCAGCTGCTCGTAAGTGGAGTGGCGACAGACCCAGTCCTCGCTGTTCATTCTGGAAACATCCCCCAGGCTGTGGCTAAGCCATGTCTCCGCAATATCCCTTCTTTCAAGAGTGCTAGTTCTGCAAGGTTCGTAGGAGAGCTTCTGCAAAGTTTGGAAGGTAGGAGACGAGGTACTGGCAGAAGTAAAGCTGTGAGGACCAGGCGTGAGTCGTGCTTGGGTAGCTCAGTTGGTAGAGCACTTGCCCACGAAAGGCAAAGGTCCCGAGTTCGAGTCTCGGTCCGGCACACAGTTTTAATCTGCCAGGAAGTTTCATATCAGCGCACACTCCACTGCAGAGTGAAAATCTGATTCTAGATGGCAGCACATGTCACACAGTCTTTCTCTATAGATGCCTCAAAACACGCGGGAAAGATAACAGATCTGTAACCTCAAAGGAACTAGTCAGTTCATAAGAGTGCATAACACTAAATAGCTTCACTTGGCTAGCAAAGAAAAAATTATACCTCTGTAGCTCAAAGTGGTGTATTCAGGGAAATGACAATAGGAGCTGCACTGCCATACCACACAGAGGCAAGTGCCACCAACACTACGAAACTATAAAACGGTGCGATGGGAATTGCATCTATATCGAAATTTTACCACCTTGCACTAAGCTAGATCATTCACACGTTCTTTGAATCAGATTATGAAGTTGCTAGAACTTATTACCATCTTAAAATTCACTCATGTATTCTTTGTACTCACTCATGTACTTTGCGCAAAGTAAGCACGACCTGCTTTTGAACGTGTTTTTGAAACTTAGTCAGGTTACGTTATAATTCATTTCTTGGGTAAAAAGTTTATGTAGAATGAGGCACAAGGAACAGTAGACGGCTTCCAAACTTACGAGACCCCGGAAATCTTGCAACCTTGAAAGTTGATTTATCGAGTTTTTTTAGAATTACGTCGTACTGTTATAGAAAAGTAATGTGCGGGTAATGATCTTCAAATCCTACGTGAAGAAACTCGAAGAGGGACAGTCCGTAAAGGTCCCTTGTTAGATAAATGTCGTATACATTTAAAACGCAAGTGGGAGCCGAAATTTTCGAAATTAGAACTAAGAAGTTGGTGACTTGAGCGAACGGAACAGGTTAGAACGGACTCCAGGTAGTCTGACTTCCGTATAATCCTTTTCGATGGATTACGAGAGGTGCCTCAGAGACTGAAAAATGGAAGTGGTAAATGGAACGGTTTTGTTAAATTCATTCAATTACATTTTAAAGTATTATATTTTAATAATTCGTAAAAGATACACAGGGTGTACTGAATTTCGCGCACTCGGGCGCCGCAGCGCATTTACTTGCCTACTAAGATTAAAAAAAGTGTTTCTAACGAAATTTCGTCCTATGAACCTCTTTTTTGGGTAGGAAATGGACGTTAAAAAAAGGCAGTTTGCAGCCTCGGTGTTCACACATACAACAAGTTTGAAGACTCCAGTTACTTTTTATTTTCCAATTTTGGACTACGTGATATGGTATGTGGCTTCTTAACCGCTATGCAGCAAATACAGCAGTTCCTATACGAAATTTGCGCAACTGTTTGATACGATGTTGGTTGGTAGTTCATCTGAACGATTCTTTTATTGAAATGAAGTGGAACGAGTCCGTTTACAGGATATGTATACATGATCAGTACTAACATTTATGAACACATTATCAATTTATTCCTACTCATGCAACTATTCTTAGAAACAAGATTCTTTTTTATTTTTTACTATCTACCAGCTTTTTGCTTCGCTACCTGTAGATATTTTATGTTAGTGAGTAAATGACAAAAAACTTGTATTGCTGCATATTGGATTCCTCTCTGATTCACTGACAGCTTTAACAGTGGGTAATAAAGGTCATTTTTTCCTCTAGTGTTGCAGGTAAGTACATCATCTTTCTTCTCAAATTGTGTTGGATTATTTATGGCGAATTTCATTGGCGAAAATAAGCATCGTGACGGTGCAGTTAAAATACCTAGCTCCTTGAAGAGGTGCCTCACGTCATCGGTTGGTCATCACCACATATTATTCATATTAATCGCTTTTGTGGAGTCATTACTTTCTTTGTAAGTGATGAGTTACCACAGAAAATTATTCCGTACGTCATTACTGAGTGGAAGTGTGCAAAATATGTCAGGAGGTTGATACGTTTGTTATCAAGATTAGTGATTATACGAAGAGCAAAAGTAGCTGAACTTAAGTGTTTGAGAAGCACAGTAACATACTTTTTCCAGTTAAAGTTTTCATCAGTATGTACACCCAAAAATTTAGCACATTCTACCCTACTTACTGACTCGTGAACATGTGCTACATCAATTGTTGGTATGACTCTATTTGTCGTAAAGAACTGAATACAGCGTGTTTTATTCAAAAATTAGGGAGAGCCCATTTTTAGGGAACCACTTATTAACTCTTCGTAAAATATCATTTACTAAATCTCCTGTTGCTTTCTGTCTAACGTGATTTATTATAACACTTGTATTGTCTGGAAAAAGTGCCAGTTTTGATTGTGGAAAGTTAAGAAATTAAAGGGCAATAATTTTTTATTCCACTTTCAAAAACAATTTTGCCTTTAAACGATTACTCTGTCTCTTCCATACGTTACAATACTCCATGCTTTCCTTTTCTTCAGTTATTCCCTTTTCTTCAGTTATATCCCTTCCCCCAAAGTAAAAAAAGAGTCATTTTCACTTTCTCCTTCGTGGTCTATTCTTGCTTCTTTTATCCCAATTAGTTTCCGTGAAACCATGTAAATAGCTTAGCCGCGTCGTCTAATAGTATTGTTTTTCACTACTTTATCAATTACACTCAAACCCAGTTTCCGATATTTCTTCCCCGTCATTAGTTTTATTGATTACTACCAACAATAAGGTTTACCACTTTCCTCTCCATTAGTTGGGAGTTAAGGCGCCTGTTCTCGAGAATCGCAGAATCTGGGTTCGAGCCCCAGACCGGCACAAATTTTGAACTTTCGCTGTTGCATTGCAGCAATGTTCTTTGCGGCTGGAAGCAATTGCTTTCTTTCTATCTCTTTCCCATTCCGTTTCTTTCCATAAATTTCACCCCAGTTGTTCATGTATACATCCCAGCTGCTTTACCGTGAGTGGTGTCTGTTCTGTCACACATGCCGACAGAACAGACACCACTTATATCTATAACATGCCTTGCTATTCCCATCCGAAGATGAGCTACTCTAGCAGACGGATAAGTAGAGACAGACAAGCGCTTATCAATGAACAAATGAAGACATTACATGAGTAATCCACTAAATTACAGGCCCATATCGTTAACGTCGATACGCAGCAGTATTTTGGAACATATATTGTGTTCGAACATTATGAAGTACCTCGAAGAAAACTGTCTATTGACACACAGTCAACATGGGTTTAGAAAACATCGTTCCTGTGAAACAAAACTAGCTCTTTATTCACATGAAGTGTTGAGTGCTATTGACAAGGAACTTCAGATAGACTCTGTATTTCTGGATTTCCGGAGGGCTTTTGACACTGTACCACACAAGCGGCTCGTAGTGAAATTGCATGCTTATGGAATATCGTCTCAGTTATGTGACTGGATTTGTGATTTCCTGTCATAGAGGTCACAGTTCGTAGTAATTGACAGAAAGTCATCGAGTAAAACAGAAGTGATTTCTGGCGTTCCCCGAGGTAGTGTTACAGGCCCTTTGCTGTTCCTTATCTATATAAACGATTTGGGAGACAATCTGAGCAGCCGACTTCGGTTGTTTGCAGATGACGCTGTCGTTTACCGACTAATAAAGTCATCAGAAGACCAAAACAAACCGCAAAACGATTTGGAAAAGATATATGAATGCGAAAATTGGCAGTTGACCCTAAATAACGAAAAGTGTGAGGTCATCCACGTGAGTGCTAAAAGGAACTCGTTATACTTCTGTTATACAATAAATCAGTCTAATCTAAAAGCCGTACCTAGGTATTACAATTACGAACAACTTAAATTGGAAGGAAGACAGAAAATGTTGTGGAGAAGGCTAACCAAAGACTGCGTTTTAGTGGCAGGACTCTTAGAAAATGTAACAGACCTACTAAGGAGACTACCTACCCTACACTTGTCCGTCCTCTTTTAGAATACTGCTGCGTGATGTGGGATCCTTACCAGATAGAACTGACGGAGTACATCGAAAAAGTTCAAAGAAAGGCAGCACGTTTTGTATTATAGGGAAATATCGGAGAGAGTGTCACAGAAATGATACAGAATTTGGGCTGGACATCATTAAAAGAAAGGCGTTTTTCGTTGCGAGAGAGTCTTCTCACGAAATTCCAATCACCAGCTTTCTCCTCCGAATGCGAAAATATTTTGCTGACACCCACCTACATAAGGAGGAACGATCACCACGATAAAATAAGGGAAATCAGAGCTCGTACGGAAAGATATACGTGCTCATTCTTTCCACGCGCTACACGATATTGGAATAATAGAGACTTGTGAAGGTGGTTCTATGTACCCTCTGTCAGGCACTTAAATGTGATTTGCAGAGTATCTATGTAGATGTAGATGACATATGTCCAACAGCAGAAAACTTTCATTGCTCTCTCAGCCGTACAGCATCATTACCCGGAATGTTTCCGCTGATTTCATAGTTTGAGGTAACAGACAAGGAGATTATAGCTCTCACAAATGATCAAAATTCATAATCATTGACAGTAGAAAATTAAAAGTAGTTACGTCAGATAAGCAGACAGAGGAGACTGTTCTCTGTCTAGTTTTTCATGAACATGTAGCATTAACACAAATCATAGTAAATAAATTAAAAATAGATAGAAGAGACTGTTGTCCCTCTAGTTTTCTAGTATTAATTCAAAGTAATGATCTTTAACTCATGTTTGTTTGCAGAATGAGAGGTATCACTGTTTTATCACATGTAAGAGATTAACGAACTTTGCTGGCCTGTAGTAAGAGTTGATGAGAACCATGCTTAAGGTTGACAGTGGAGACCAATGTAGTACCACGCAGTCCCAGGACACTAATTTGGACTGTCACTTAATTTTTTAATACAGCTGACAGCCCTAGTACATCAGGAACGGCTTAGTGGAGGCGTCCAGTTGCCTCTCATGCGAAAGAGTAGATGTCTGGCATTGCTGACAGTGCAAAGAGTAGGGCTCAGCATGGCGCTACTTCAGGCTCGTCCAAACAGTGCCCGTGGGGAGCTAGCGCCCGCGATCGCCCGAGGCCATCGCCCCGGGCGAATCCGTATGTTGTTGCAGGGGCCGAGCCGTGTCGCTTAGCAGAGCGCGCGGTCCGCCTGCCACGCCTCGCCATGCCGCTGCCCGCGCGCTGCGTACGGAAGACAGACCGCCGCGCCAGCGGCGGTCAAAAGCATTGATACGCCACAAAGCTGTTAGTCAAGACTACAGTGGATTGAAATGAATGGTCAACAGCAGCAGACGAAAAGAAAGAGGAGCTGCGCGTCCGCACTATTTAAACCCGAGTGGGTGAGAGGCACCCACATGCCTTACTCATACTGTGGCATCAAGCAGTCAGGCCTGCAAGATGAGTGGTTTGCCAAGCGAGTGGATTCATTCTTATTTATCGAGTAACATGAACTCTCGTACTCACAATTAAGTTACAAATTATCCTCCTGTATGAATAATACGCAACGGAAACGCACATCTGACTATCAGTGATTTACAGAACTCTGACTGTTCACTACGCACTGGCAATACCACATTTTCTTTTTTTATTTAACGGCTTTTATCAACACGTGGCCATCGCACTGAATATGAGTGGCGCACACATTATAAATTCTGGATATCATGACAACATACAATTCGAAGGAAAAGACCACCAATCTTTTTCTTTTCACTATCTTATTTATTCCGATAAATTCTATAACGTAAACACACAAATTCTATAACCTACAACAATAACACATGAGAAATTCCGCCCAGTGGGCATGGCTTTACATTGGTAATTATTTAACGCTACAGTGCACTTTCTGGATAGGATGGTGGATCTTTTTTTATGTCTCACATTCCGACTCTCGCAACCATCATCACGAAACTTTCCTCCAGACCGAGCGGTACAAAAGGAACACGCATAACCCACTACCTCTGAAACTACCTTGCTACTCTCCCTTGCAAACCACACATACTTACATTACATGACATACACCACACTACAACATGAAATACAACACAGGGAATAGTCACAACATTATCACTTTCAGCTTTCCCACTTCAATTAATATTTATCCCAGTTTCACACGACACTGCCACACTTCCTAATTCTTTTCTCCTACTATGAACTCTGGAGATATATGCACGTCTTCCTGTGCAATGCAAGCCAAGTGGCGTTGCTGGATAGACGGCTGACTCACCTTGCTTCTCTCTCAGAGTATGAATCAAGCGTCACACGGAAACATATTACGCAAAGTAATATTAAGAACATATTCATCACACACGCGAGTCCTCAACTGATACCATGGACGAGTACTTCTCTTTATCCTTTGTCTCATACACAGATTGAGACTCACACAGTACTCACCATGCGGAAGTACTCGTCTCTAATTTCAAGTCCTGCACACGCAATTTCTTAAATATTTCAACTTATAGTACACACGCTAGTAATTCAGCTTAACTTAAGCACACGGAAGTATTTCAACTTATTGCTACACGTGGTTTCATTGTGACCGTTGGTCACTTCCGAAGATTACTACGATCCCATTAATATTACCTGCCTGACATTTAATTCTCCCCACAAAAGTTCCTGAAATAGAGAAATTATTATTTCAAACTACTCTTAAGTATTCCACATGCATACCATGTCTCCACTCTTTTGTCTTTACGGAGCACACCTAAGACTGGTCTTAACAGCACAAGATCCAGCGGCAGAGTGCTGAAACATGGCCGTTCTTCAGGTCCTCTCGCACCTCTGCCGAAGTGGGGTAGCACCTTGCTACCGTATTGGTCAGCCACATTTCAGGCGCTCAAAGCTCAGGTAAATTTAATCTCTTTGGTCCCACCAAAGGTGACCCAAGTACCGTCTCAAAGATGATCATATATTCACATTCACTATCTGCGGTTAGCAGACGACCATACATTCATTCATTTCACAGATCTCACCAAACTGGATGTGGGGATTTATTTTGTGGGAGTGCACATGTGATAAATTAAATAAATAAATTGTCATTCTTTCCCACACTGGTATCCAGCTTCGCTATATTAATTGAAATTGAGTTATTTTACAAAAAAAGTGTTGTTCTAACAAAAATAATGAAGTATGTTGTACCTATTTTCAATGTTGGGCGGTACTGTACCCTTTCATGGGAAATTAATTTCCTTTGTACTGCAGTCGAAAATCATGCCAAATGTTTAGTATGTCTTCGGAACCTCATGTATTTAAAAAAAAGTACTCGATTGGACGGCACTTAAATATCTGTCACAAGGATCAGTTCGAAAATTTGTAGCAAGAGGAACGCCAGTGAAAGCTTGAAGAATTGAAAGAAAATTTCAAGCAACATTACAGCGAAATAAGTGGTTCCAATCGTATGACTCTTTATTATTTCTGAAGATGATAAATGAAACTATATTTGATAATCTGATATGACACTTAGCAATGTGCCAGTTATCGAATATCAGATTATCAGTAACAAAGAACATTTTTTTTCGGTTAATTTTTATATTTAGCTTGCATTAAGTCGAGTCGCATAGACATAAGAAAAAGTTTCAGGTGCTTTATTTTTTGGCACTTTCTGAGAAGCCGTTACAAACTCTCTCTCGGACAGCTAAGCGTTATTAACAGTAGTTCGATCTATGTTTTCAATTAACTAAAACGCAAATATTCCAATACATAGGAATTTATTTTGTGATCACATTTCTCTGTCCTTGCTAGCGTCTATGGCTGCTTTTCAGAGGAACTGGGGAAAAAGCACCTAAAACCAATCTTTCCTTGTTAACCTTTTGTATGAGTTTTAATGAATGAAACAATTAATTCTTAAAAACGATAAGTGTTTTAAAGACAGGATTGTACAAAATTAATTGTATGTTTTTTTGCCGTGGTAGGAGCAGGAAACAGGTGAGCGAAGTTTACGCGCAAGCTACAAATGCCCGGTGAGAACTGCGAAAGCAGGGAATCCCTTTGCGGCTGGGAATCTCATCAAGGATTGCCGGGTCTACTCGGCGGCTTATATTTGTCTAGCAGACCTCACGGAAAAATTGGAAAAAATAGCTCTTTCGCCTCAAACTGTTGCTCATCAAGTCGAAGATATGGCCTCAGATATGGAGCAGCAATTAATGGAGAGGGCGGCAAACTTCGTTTCATTTTCTCGCTCTTGAGGAGCCCGCGGACGTTGCGGACGTATCTCAGCTTGTCATATTCATTTGGGTGTCGACGACAATTTGCGTGTCACCGAAGAATCTCTCGACCTTATACCATTAAAAGACACAACCAAGGGTTTGGATATTTTTCTGACCGTGGAAAACGTGTTCGATTCAATTGGTTTAAAATGGGAACGCCTGGAAGTGTGCTCCCTGCCGCCGTTGGATAAGCAGCTGCCAGCAGCAAGTCGTATACTCTTAGCTCACTTATTTGTTACATAGTTTAATTCTTAATTTCTTTGCGTGTTTTTGGTACTCACATGGTTTAATTCATAAATTTCGGGCGTATTATAGAATTTGAGAGTTGTAGCATCGCGTTTTAGTACCTGAATAGTGTACAATCGCGTAGTCTCCTTCCGCCGCCGAGCAGTGTGTCAGCAGTGCGCAAGTAGTAGCATTACTGCATTTACTAGGCAATCTTGTAATTTAATAGCCGTTTAAATTTTGTGTCGAATTGTTTGTGCTCTCTGTAGATTAGTTCAGACGTTCTTTGCACAACAGTTTTTAGCATGGATAGGGACTGCAACTGCTGTGTTCGGATGCAGGCTGAGTTGGCATCCCTTCGCTCCCAGCTTGAGGCAGTGTTGGCTTCGGTCACACAGTTTGTGGCTGTTGCCAATGGGCATCACTGTGGGGGTCCGGATGGGGGTTTGTCGGGGACAGCCAGCTCGTCCCACGCATCCCCCGATCGGACTACGACTGTGGCTGCCCGGGATACTGCCCACGTTGAGGCTGATCCCTCACCTGTGGTAGAGTGGGAGGTCGTCTCGAGGTGTGGCAAGGGGCGAAAGACATTCTAGAGGGCTGAACGGAAGGCCTCTCCAGTTTGTCTGACGAATCGGTTTCAGGCTCTGTCTCAGGCTGAAACTGATCTTCGGCCGGACATGGCTGCTTGTCCTGTTCCAGAGGTTACCCCTCAGTCTGCAAGATCCGGGCGGTCGCAGAGAGTGGGCTTACTGGTAGTTGGGAGCTCCAACGTCAGGCGCGTAATGGGGCCCCTTAGGGATATGGCAGCAAGAGAGGGGAAGAAAACCAATGTGCACTCCGTGTGCATACCGGGGGGAGTCATTCCATATGTGGAAAGGGTCCTTCCGGATGCCATGAAGGGTATAGGGTGCACCCATCTGCAGGTGGTCGCTCATGTTGGCACCAATGATGTGTGTCGCTATGGATCGGAGGAAATCCTCTCTGGCTTCCGGCGGCTATCTGATTTGGTGAAGACTGCCAGTCTCGCTAGCGGGATGAAAGCAGAGCTCACCATCTGCAGCATCGTCGACAGGACTGATTGCGGACCTTTGGTACAGAGCCGCGTGGAGGGTCTGAATCAGAGGCTGAGACGGTTCTGCGACCGTGTGGGCTGCAGATTCCTCGACTTGCACCATAGGGTGGTGGGGTTTCGGGTTCCGCTGGATAGGTCAGGAGTCCACTACACGCAGCAAGCGGCTACACGGGTAGCAGGGGTTGTGTGGCGTGGACTGAGCGGTTTTTTAGGTTAGATGGCCTCGGGTAAGTACAGAAAGGGCAACAGCTTCAAAGGGTGCGGGGCAAAGTCAGGACATGCGGGCACCAAGCAGCAATCGGTATTGTAATTGTAAACTGTCGAAGCTGCATTGGTAAAGTACCGGAACTGCAAGCGCTGATAGAAAGCACCGAAGCTGAAATCGTTATAGGTACAGAAAGCTGGCTGAAGCCAGAGATAAATTCTGCCGAAATTTTTACAAAGGCACAGACGGTGTTTAAAAAGGATAGATTGCATGCAACCGGTGGTGGCGTGTTTGTCGCTGTCAGCAGTAGTTTATCCTGTAGTGAAGTAGAAGTGGATAGTTCCTGTGAATTATTATGGGTGGAGGTTACACTCAACAACCGAGCTAGGTTAATAGTTGGCTCCTTTTACCGACCTCCCGACTCAGCAGCATTAGTGGCAGAACAACTGAGAGAAAATTTGGAAAACATTTCACATAAATTCTCTCAGCATGTCTTAGGTGGAGATTTCAATTTACCAGATATAGACTGGGACCCTCAGATGTTTAGGATAGGTGGTAGGGACAGAGCATCGAGGGACATTATACTGAGTGCACTATCCGAAAATTACCTCGAGCAATTAAACAGAGAACCGATTCGTGGAGATAACATCTTCGACCTACTGATAACAAACAGAACAGGGAATCAGTGATCATAAGGCCGTTGCAGCATCCCTTGATATGGAAGTTAAAAGGAATATAAAAAAAGGGAGGAAGGTTTACCTGTTTAGCAAGAGTAATAGAAGGCAGATTTCAGACTACCTAACAGACCAAAACGAAAATTTCTGTTCCGACACTGACAATGTTGAGTGTTTATGGAAAAAGTTCAAGGCAATCATCAAATGCGTTTTAGATAGGTACGTGTCGAGTAAAACTGTGAGGGACGGGAAAAACCCACCGTGGTTCAACAACAAAAGCCGGCCGGTGTGGCCGAGCGGTTCTAGGCGCTTCAGTCTGGGACCGCCCGAACGCAACGATCGCAGGTTCGAATCCTGCCTCCGGCATGGATGTGTGTGATGACCTTAGGTTAGTGAGGTTTAAGTGGTTCTAAGTTCTAGGGGACTGATGACCTCAGATGTTAAGCCCATAGTGCTCAGAGCCATCTTCAACAACAAAGTTAGGAAACTACTGCGAAAGCAAACAGAGCTTCACTCCAAGTTTAAACGCAGCCAAAACCTCTCAGACAAACAGAAGCTAAACGATGTCAAAGTTAGCGTAAGGAGGGCTATGCGTGAAGCGTTCAGTGAATTCCAAAGTAAAATTCTATGTACCGACTTGACAGAAAATCCTAGGAAGTTCTGGTCTTACGTTAAATCAGTAAGTGGCTCGAAACAGCATATCCAGACACTCCGGGATAATGATGGCATTGAAACAGAGGATGACACGCGTAAAGCTGAAATACTAAACACCTTTTTCCAAAGCTGTTTCGCAGAGGAAGACCGCCAGTAGCGCCAGAAGAATTGTGGACACTTTCCTGGACTAGACAGCGTTAAAGAAGATGTGGATTTTTCAGATTATGTTGAAATCATTTGCGAATTACAAGAACAGTTTGAAAACAGATTTTTGGAGGGAAGTGAGCTTCAACCGGCCTTAGATATATTTGTTCGCCCATTTTCCCTTCGGGCAGAGGACGTCTCATAAGTGCTTGACCTGGAGTGCGATATCCTCCTGAAGGACCGCTTTCCTATGTGTAAAACTTTGGATGACTTTTACAGCTGCTTTCCACGAGAGAAATATTCTCTTTTGCACAAGAACGCGGCCAAAGTTCTCTCAATGTTTGGCTCCCCTTATATCTGTGAACGCTTTTTCTCTCTCTTAAAGCTTGCTAAATCTAAGAACCGTTCATTACTTGGCGATAAAAATTTGACTAATTCTTTGAGGTTAGCAGTCTCACGGAATATTGTACCAAACCTAGACAAAATTGTTTCCTCGAAAAAGAAAAACGTGTAAAATCTTAATTGTCTTCTTTAACAATGTTGACTGTAAGAATTAAAGAGCTTTATAACCTTAATTGTATTTTTAATAAGTTTTCAAACTTGGTCAGTGCAAAACAGCAAACTAAGGATCCGATTTCTAAACTCTGAAAAGGGATACAAAAAGCTGTAGCACGAAGTATAACAAAAAATATTTACATGTAACTACTAACAGAAAGAATGAGACTCTATATCCCTTATGTAACATTATTTCTAAAATAGAATATGACACTAGCTCATTTAAGAAATTGATATATCTTTCCGAAGACGCCTACAGTACATATGACGAGTGTGCATGTGCAATACTAATAGACTGAACCTGTTGGCCGGAAAACTACTAAGTTGTTCTTCGATTCTAGTTTTGGATATTGTTTTCTACAGCCTCGCATAGTAATTCTGCCACACTAACTCTAATTGTTACCTAAACAGTAAATGGTTTGCTTGTTTTACCACTCATCGACCTCTTTTACAGAGGTGTGCTTCCTCTGTTATTTTGTTTACGTTGGATCTGACCGCGGGACAGTCTACCGCAGAGCAGTGCTGTGCTGTCTCACTCGCTCTGCAGCTCTCTCTCTCGCTCCTAAGCTGACACTTGCGAGACACGGTCGCGTGCGGGGCGCTGAACTACACTGCCTTGCGCTTGCTGAGCGCGGCCGCACCCGCCGGGCGCAATTCTTGGATGAGCCTGCACTACGTGAATGCCACTCTCAGCAACATCTCCAGTTGCGACCATGTTGACAGCAAGGCAGTGCAGCGGACGATGACCGTGAACTTCCTCTAGCGAGTGGGTGGCTCCCTTATGACTCATGGCTGGCTGCCCTGTTTCATGGTCAAACAGTAGTTCTCATACTGCATTCCGGGTTGTCGCTCTGGGTGTCACAGGCTTGTGAAGTAGGCTGTGATACTGAGACAAGAATAATTTAGTACACAAATGGCTGAGTACTTACACGCTCCAGAATATGTTCGTTTAGGGCTTGAGGTATGTACTGTGAACACTTCCGTGGTGGCAAGTGAGGACAGGTTACCGTCCTTCCGCTAGTATACTGCAGCGTCGGCTATTGCTATACTGTGCCCAGCTGGCACCGGTTCGCAGCCACAGTCGGTTGTGTTTTCTTTTGCAACACATAACTCTCTTGCCCACCTGCGTCTGGCTCTGTCGAAACTCGCCCCCTCTCTGGCGTATTTTTTGACCGAAAACAGTCGATATACTACATATTTTCCTTTGTGTCAACACTCAGCCCCCTCGGCCAACCAAACTAGATTATCCTTTACACTAGAGCTCCTGGCGATCGACTCCATCTGACCATGTTTCGCCTCTCAAGAATTATTCTCACAATTGGCTCCCTTAACCGTATCATTTAATCTTACACATTTCCACAGGGCCCCTTGCCCTGCTCCTTAACTCAATCTCTATGAAATTTACTTCGTTACGAGGCTCCTTGCACAATCATTTTTAACTCGCCGCGCGGGAGTAGCCGAGCGGTCTTAGGCGCTGCAGTCATGGACTGTGCGGCTGGTCCCGGCGGAGGTTCGAGTCCTCCCTCGGGCATGGGTGTGTGTGTTTGTCCTTAGGATAATTTAGGTTAAGTAGTGTGTAACCTTAGGGACTGATGACCTTAGCAGTTAAGTCCCATAAGATTTCACACACATTTTTTTCATTTTTAACTCCCTATTCCCAACTAAAATCAATCAATTATTCTTCATACTATTCCCTTGTGCATTCAGCTTCCTTCTGCTATTTTTATGTTCAGGGTTTCCAATCCACAACTGAGGTCGAACTCAGTCTTGTGCTTCATCTTCTGCCGCGCGGTATTAGCCGAGCGGTCTGGGCGCTGCAGTCATGGACTGTGCTGCTGATCCCAGCGGAGGTTCGAGTCCTCCCTCGGGCATAGTTGTGTGTGTTTGTCCTTAAGATAATATAAGTTAAGTAGTGTGTAAGCTTAGGGACTGATGAGCTTAGCAGTTAAGTCCCATAAGATTTCACACACATTTGAACATTTGCTTCATCTTGTACATACCAAAACAAGGACTACACTCAGCAGAACGAGTGCCGCTGCGGTGGCTGGTATAACGATAATCAATGTTATCTCTTTCTGGTACTGATTTCCCCTATATGAATTTACATGCTGCAATAGTGTTTCCAGGGAGACTCGGTCCACCTGCTGTTTCAGAAGCTGTTTATAGACTGCATTAATGTTGGCCCTAGAATTTGATTTAAGCTTGCTAGACCTGCGGCAGGCAGCACTTCCGTGGGATCCTCTGGCCAATACAAATGAGGCTGCGAAATGTTCAGGTGCGTTATCCCTGAAATCGTGGCTGACAGATGGAAAGTAGGCCCCATTATCTCGCACGCTGTTCCATTTAATAACAAATCACTCCCGTTTAATTCGAGCATCTTGTAAGTAGGCTGTTTAGGTTTTTATGTTGGTAACGTCACGTACCCCTCTGTATGAAAATCACTGGCTGTTCTGTGTGCAGTCTGTGGCTGGTTGGCATTGTTGGAATATTCGCTATTGTAGTGTTGGGCAGTTGGATGTGAACAGCGCGTAGCGTTGCGCAGTTGGAGGTGAGCCGCCAGCAGTGGTGGATATGGGGAGTGAGATGGCGGAGTTTTGAGAGCGGATGATTTGGACGTGTGTCCATCAGAGAGAGTAAATTTGTAAGACTGGATATCATGAACTGACTTTTGAACATTTGCTGACTATGCCTATCAGTAGTTAGTGCCTTCAGTAGTTAGAATCTTTTATTTAGCTGTCAGTAGTGGCCCTCGCTGTATTGCACTAGTTCTAATAACGAAGATTTTTGTGAGATAAGCGATTCATGAAAGGTATAGGTTATTGTTAGTCAGGGTCATTCTTTTGTAGGGATTATTGAAAGTCAGACTGCGTTGCGCTAAAAATATTGTGTGTCAATTTAGTGATGATCAGAATAAGTAAAGAGAGAAATGTCTGAGTACGTTCAGTTTTGCTCAGCTGTTTGAAAATCAAATAACGTAGAGGTTTGTCAGCACAGTAATTCATTAATTTTTCCAAGAGGACGTTTTAATCTTTGCTAATGTAAGCGTCCCCTGCTCGAAACAACAAACCACTACTACCATCTTGTCAAAGATAGAGTACAACCAATGCGCCACTACCTGCTGAAAGTAAAATTCCTGCTCAATCATTTCTTTATTGCATTCCCTTACCTCCGTTTGTCCCATTACCGGTTTCAAAAAAAAAAAAAAAAAAAAAGTTCAAATGTGTCTGAAATCTTATGGGACTTAACTACTAAGGTCATCAGTCCCTATGCTTACACACTACTTAACCCAAATTATCCTAAGGACAAACACACACACCCATACCCGAGGGAGGACTCGAACTTCCGCTGGGACCAGCCACACAGTCCATGACTGCAGCGCCTAAGACCGCTCGGCTAATACCGAGCGGCTACCAGTTTCACTGCCCAGGAATCCTCCCCCTTTCTTGTTACCACGTTCGGACAGACTGTGGTTTCCCCTCGGTGGCATTTTTATTACTTTCCTTCCTCCATTTCTACATATCTTTCCCTGTCTTTTTCAATCAATAGCAGTCGCTACGTTTTAACCCTTATAAGTTTCCTCAGTATCCCCCACTTGACAGGATATGCATGAACTATGTAGCACGCCTAATTTACTTGTTTCCCTGCTACTGGTATAAGAAGGGAAATGTAAACATTCGCTTCATCACTTCTCGTTGATACTGTGGCTACCTTGAAATAGAAAGGTAAATTTTTGTGCTGAGGTTCTAAAACCAACCTCAACTCCGGAGGTAGTTCCTTCTGTACTTTCCTTAGACCCTCTAATTACTGCTCTGGTGACAACAAGTATACTCCTGGTTGACATCTTTCAACCTGCTGCATAGCCTCCTGTAGTTCTGTTACTTTCCCTCGTGCTTCCCAAAGACTGTATTCTAGGGTCTGACGCCATTTTGTCATTACTACTTCCCTATCTAAGACTTCTACTTTGGTTTGTAGTGCCCTGATATTCTGATTAACTGCCTGTTCTGCGGCTCTGGCATACTGCATTACACCTTCTACCTCTTGTGAGAATACACAGCCAACTGCATGGATTGATGCATCGCATTATAAAAGAAATTACCTATTAAAATCCGTAAGTATCAATATCGGACTCGATGTTGAAGCTTTTTTTAGCTCCTAAAAAACATGCGGACACTCCTGTGACAACACATATTTTTAACCTTTTTTTTTAAACAATTGTATCAATGATGTGCCGACATCCACAAATCCTTTTATGAAGAAGCGGTAACAGTTCGCTAGTCCCAAGACCGTTTGCAACTCCTTTACAGATACTGATACCGGAAATTCACGTACAGCTCTAATTAATCTTGAGTCTGTCTTAACCCCATGTTTACTTACGGAAATGGAAATGCCGTGTGGCTAGGGCCTTCCGTCGGGTAGACCGTTTGCCTGGTGCAAGTCGTTCGAGTTGACGCGACTTCGGCGACTTGGGTGTCGATGGAGATGAAATGATGATAGGGACAACACAACACCCAGTCCCTGAGCGGAGAAAATCTCCGACCCAGCCGGGAATCGAGCCCGGGTCATTAGGTATGAATTCCGTCGCGTTGACCACTTAGCTACCAGGGGCGGACAGTTTACTTATGATACGATCTAGGTGTGCTGCCCCTCCCATGACAAAATTACACTTTTCCGCACTCAACGTTAACTTCGTTACTTTTAACCTTAGGAATGCTTCCTTTAACTGCTGAATATGCTGTTCCATATCACTCCTATAGACGACTATGTCATCGAGATACACTGAGTACTGCCGTGGCTTCAAACATCTGAGTACTGTGTACAACAATCTCTGAAAGTTGCAGGTGCCTTTTTCAATCCGAATGACATTTTCTGAATTGTTAGTGTCCCAAGGATACCGAAAACGTTGTTTTGTGTCGATGCCGTGGTGTAACCTCTATCTGGTTATAACCACTCTTCAAATCCATTGCTGAAAAACATTTGCATTGTCCTAAATTATCCAAGGTTTCTGTGACGTTCGGCCGGACGCTGTGACCGAGCGGTTCTAGGCGCTTCAGTCCGGAACCGTACTGCTGCTACGGTCGCAGGTTCGAATCCTGCCTCCGGCATGGATGTGTGTGATGACCTTAGGTTAGTTAGGTTTAAGTAGTTCTAAGTCTAGGGGACTGATGACCTCAGATGTTGAAAGTCCCTTAGTGCTTAGAGCCATTTGAACCACAACAAAACCTATGTTTCCATGTTCCATACATTGATTTTTTTAGGCATGACGACTATTCCTGCCCTCCCGTGGACTATTACAATTTTAAATTGCGCATACATAGGGGCAGAAATCCATTCCAGTACGATTATGCCATAGGTGGTAAATCATTGGAAGCGGTAACGACCGTAAAATACTTAGGAGTTACTATCCGGAGCGATCTGAAGTGGAATGATCACATAAAACAAATAGTGGGAAAAGCAGGCGCCAGGTTGAGATTCATAGGAAGAATTCTAAGAAAATGTGACTCATCGACGAAAGAAGTAGCTTACAAAACGCTTGTTCGTCCGATTCTTGAGTATTGCTCATCAGTATGGGACCCTTACCAGGTTGGATTAATAGAAGAGATAGACATGATCCAGCGAAAAGCAGCGCGATTCGTCATGGGGACATTTAGTCAGCGCGAGAGCGTTACGGAGATGATGAACAAGCTCCAGTGGCGGACACTTCAAGAAAGGCGTTACGCAATACGGAGAGGTTTATTATCGAAATTACGAGAGAGCACATTCCGGGAAGAGATGGGCAACATATTACTACCGCCCACATATATCTCGCGTAATGATCACAACGAAAAGATCCGAGAAATTAGAGCAAATACGGAGACTTACAAGCAGTCGTTCTTCCCACGCACAATTCGTGAATGGAACAGGGAAGGGGGGATCAGATAGTGGTACCATAAGTACCCTCCGCCACACACCGTAAGGTGGCTCGCGGAGTATAGATGTAGATGTAGATGTAGATGTAAATTATTCCATTTTTTAGCTGGTGATCGCTAAATTCCTCCAAAATTGCAATAGACAGGTGATTCATTTCCCATTGGTACCAATGCTGTGTAATATGCGTAACTGGTAATGGCCATTTTGTAATAAATGAATCTTTAAATTCCAAAAGTAATTTTTCCATCCATTCCATACTGATTCCCTCAAGGTGCCTCACTTTTTCTCGTAATATTGTTTCAGTGGCATCCGGTGACTGTCTATGGCTGATGTCCCTTATGTCCCATTCTTCTTCCTCCAGGATATAGATATTTGCAATTAAAAACCCCTTTGTTAGTCCTATGTCCTCTGCACCGAAATCATCTATAGAAACAGGTACCTTGTTTTCACCAATTATTTCTTGTACGCATATAATACCTCTTTTAACTAAGCAACCCGCACGATCTAATACTTCTTCTAACGGTTTCACCACACACGAAATTCCTACTGGCAAACTAGGCTAAACAATGACCCAAAGTGATTTCCCATTACCCTTAGGTACACAATCGCGCGAATCAAGTCTTAGTAGATTGTTCATGGTTTAATCGATTCGTCTTTCGTGACAGTTTTCGGCCGAGAGGTATTAGCCGAGCGGTCTTGGGCGTTGCAGTCATGGACTTTGCGGCTGGTCCCGGCGGAGGTTCGAGTCCTCCCTCAGGCATGGGTTTGTGTGTGTTTGTCATTAGGATAATTTAGGTTAAGTAGTGTGTAAGCTTAGGGACTGATGACCTTAGCAGTTAAGTCCCATAAGATTTCACCCACTGAAAGGGTACAGTACCGCCCAACATTGAAAATAGGTACGAAATTCTTGTCAGAACAACACATTTTTTGTGTAAAAGTAACTCAATTTCAATTAATACAGCGAAGCCGGATACCAGTGTGGGAAAGAATGACAATTTATTTATTTAATTGATCACATGTGCACTCCCTCAAAATAAATCCCTACATCCAGTTTGGTGAGATCTGTGAAAGGAATGAATGTATGGTCGTCTGCTAACCACAGATAGTGAATCGGAATATATGATCATCTTTGAGTCGATCCTTTGGCTACCTTTGGTGAGACCAAAGAGATGGAAGTTACCAGAGCTTTGAGCGTCTGAAATGTGGCTGACCAATAAGGTAGCAGGGTGCTTCTCCCACTTCGAGAGAGGTGCGAGAGAATCGAGAATACGGCCATGTTTCGGCACTCTGCCGCTGAACCTTCTGCTGTAAAGACCTAGTTTTTTTGTTGTGCTCCGTAATGCAAGAGTGGAGGCATGGTATGGATGTGGAATATTTAAGAGTAGTTAGAATTAATACTTTCTCTTTCACAGGACCTTTTGTGGGGAAAATTACAAAGTGAGGCAGGTAATTTTAAGGGGATTGTAGTAAACCAACGGTCACAAAGAGCCCACGTGTAGTTATAAGTTGAGATACTTCCGTGAGCTTAAGCTGAAATATTTAAGAATTAATAGCGTGTGTACAATAAGCTGAAATAGAATTAATAGCGTGTGTACAATAAGCTGAAATAGAATTAATAGCGTGTGTACAATAAGCTGAAATATTTAAGAAATAGCGTGTGTATCATAAGTTGAAGTATTTAAGAAATATCATTCCGTGTGACGCTGAATTTAAACTCTGAGAGAGAATCAAGGTGAGTCGGCCGTTTTTCCAGCAACGCCACTTGGCTTGCATTGCACAGGAAGACGTGCGTTTATCTCCAGAGTTCACAGTAGGAAAGTAGAAATTACAAAGTGGGGCAGTGTCGTGTGAAACTGGGATAATTATTGATTGAAGTGGGAAAGCGGAAAGTGATGAAGTTGTAACCGTTCTTTGTGTAATATTTCATATTGTTGTGTTGTGTATGTCGTGTAATTTGGGTATGTGTATTTTGCATGGGAGTAGCAAGGTAGTTTCGAAAGATTTGTGGGTATGCCTGTTCCTTCTGTATCGCTCGATCTGGAGGAAAGTTTCGTGAGGATTATTGTGAGAGGCGAAGTGTGAGGTATAATAAAAGATCCACCATCCGATCCAGGGAGTGCACTGTTGCGGTAAATAGATTACGAGACCATAGTATAGAGATTCACTAACGTAAAGCCATGCCCACTGGGCGGAATTTCTCATGTGATTTTGTTGTAGGTTGTAGAATTTGTGTGTTTAGGAATAAATCAAATAGTGAAAAGAAAGAGATTGGTGGCCTTTTTCATTAAATTGTATGTTATCGTAATGTCCCGAATTTATATAAAAGCCGTTAAATCAAAGACAAAAGGTAAATGTGGTATTGCCAGTGCGTAGTGTACAGTCAGAGTTCTATAAATCACTGATAGTCAGATGCGTGTTTCCGTTGCGTATTATTCATACAGGAGGATAATTTGTAACTAAATAGTAAGATACGAGAATTCATGTTGCTCGATAAATTAAGGAAGAATCCACTCGCTTGGCAAACCACTCATCTTGCAGGCCTGACTGCTTGATGCCACAGTATGAGAAAGGCAAGTGGGTGCCTCTCATAATTTCGACCCTGCCAGGATGCCGTTTTTTGCCACGATAATTTTGTTACCAGGATATTTAATTTGTTGCCAGGATTCCTTTGCCAGGATCGTTTTTGTTAGGATATTTTGTTGTTAGGGTTTGCTGTTAAGATTTTTTTTATGGGATGTATTGTGATAGCGCTAAGAAGTAAAATTTTTTCTGTTTGCAAATTCTTTCTGGATTGGTGAGGATCTTTTATTTTATTTTATGTAATTAATTGCTATATCGCACAAGGCTGGAAGATCGTTTCATAATTTTTTTTTGCGTAATGTCCGTAGTAACTAGGTCGCAGTCGAAAAGTGTAGCCACCATGGAGAATAGCGATTCTGGGGTGGACGTAGCAGTGCAGCAGGAAGTAGCTGTTGACCATGGGTTAATGAGCGAGAAAGACAAACGCTCCGAAGGGGCTGTATTGTTCAGTGGACCGCTGCAAGGGGAACCTTTATGCGGCGGGCTTTGTCCACAAACGCGGGCTTTTCCCGACGACGCGGGCGAGCCGAGACTAAGCCAGGTGTGCGGTGAAAGTGCAGCTACCCTTAGCGAAGCTACGGTTTCTCAGGCGAACGAGGTGAGCGCGTCGAAAGTAGGAAATAACGATGTGATACTGCAGTTTTTACAAGCGATGAGTAGGGAGACTAAGGAAAGATTTGAAGCAACTAACGAAAGATTAGAAGCAATCAATAGAGATAATAAGGAGAGAGATAGGGAGGCTAAGGAGAGATTGGAAGCAATGGATAGGGAGACTAAGGAGAGATTGGAAGCAAATAAGGAAAGATTGGAGGCAATTGATAAGGGAAATAAAGAGGCAATGAGGAAGCTACACAGAGTTATCGATGAGCGTCTGTCCGCAGTTAATAATCGGTTAGATGAGGGGGAGAAGAATCTGGATGCGGTGCAGCAAGAATGTGATGCTGTGAAAGAAAAAGCCAATAATTTGGAGGTACGAATAAGTGCAATAGAAAGCGATATTACAGAACATAGGGGCGTGTGGCCGGATGAGCGAATCAAAGAGATAGTGGAGGACTTACTTGCAGATAAACAAGGGGCATTAGACAGCGTGGAAGCTCAAGTCACACGGCAGGAAATGGCGCTAAATAAACACAGGGATGAAGTTGCGGAGGTAGTGGTCAGAATGAATACGATTAGCGCAGATGTAGAAAAGATCAGTATAAGAGGCGAGACAGGCTCTGACAGTACGCAGCGAGAGGTTTATGCCGACCAGGAGGAGATACAATCACTATTACAGTTTAAAGAGGCACAATTAGAAACAAATAGGAAACATAGGGAAGAACTAAAACCGGTGTTCATATCCCGATACCATGCTGCAAGTAACCCCAGTGAAAGAGTGGTAAAAGAACTGGGAAAATTGTGTAAGATCTATTGCCATAGGCAACACAGAAGTTGGAGTATTTTTCTCAAAGATTTTCAGGACATCCTCAATGAGCTACCACATGGAGCAACTGGATTATCACCAATTACGGTACTAAAGAATGAACCACCACCAGATCGAGTCAGGGAGCTGGTAGATTTTCCGCGATCAGGAAAGCAGAGGCACACAGAAATTGTCAAGGTTGCGATAGAGCGTATTAAGAAAGCAGCTAAGGATAGGCAGGAGAAGCAGAAAGGAAAGATCCGTAAGATCGAATTGGCAGTAGGAGACAAGGTTCTAATTAAAACTCATCGATTATCAAAGAAGCACAGATTCCTAACTAGCAAATTCTTTACTGTGTATAGTGGACCATTCAGAG
This sequence comes from Schistocerca serialis cubense, assembly GCF_023864345.2. NCBI lineage: Eukaryota > Metazoa > Arthropoda > Insecta > Orthoptera > Acrididae > Schistocerca > Schistocerca serialis. The sequence goes on along the minus strand of NC_064640.1, from coordinate 598,553,208 downwards.
TGAGGCGGATTGTCCATGAAAATGCTGTACTGATTGAGACGATCAAGGGAAAACAGTCTCGTGGGCTTCATCACATTTCTAACATCAAATTATGGAAAAGTTAAGGATAGATCTAAAGTAGGCAATTTATGGTAGATAGTCAGTGTATTTATTTGTGGTGTGTAACGTTGTGCAGGGTCAAATCGAACATAAGAATTTTCAGGCGGGATGTCAGGAAGTATGACGGAATAGACTGGTCAAATGAGTCATGAACAGGAGTCGACAGAGTGGTGTATGTACGTATTTTTTGTCGTATGAATAAGGATCAAGCAGAAACGACGTGATGATTTATGAGGGAATAAAGATGGTAGATAGAGAAGCGACGTGATAAATAGTAGTGGATAAAGGTGATAGGTAAGGGAAGAAGCGACGTGAAGCAGTGTGATTAATAAATAGAGATTCGACGTGATGAAACAGTGGTAAATAAAGGTGAGTAGAATTGAATAATGTGGAGATGGCTTAGATGTATGTTACAGAGAGACCTGTGTATGCTGCAATAGAGATTGATGCGAATGGCGAAGGAAGACCAGGAAATGATGGAGTAATGGACGGACGGAGAGCCGAAATACGAATGAAGAGATGAGGACAACTGCACAATGTGAAAGGACATAAAGGGAGTATGAGATCCAGATGGTGAACGTTGTGGAACACTGACGTAAGATGTAATATAAGTGTAAGATCTAATTCTTAGCATAACATTTGCGATTTGGCAAAAATAATATTTATTGTTGTTGTTGTTGAAGCCTGGTACCAGGATAACTAATCAAAACGGTACCAAGAATGTGTACAGTTATTTTGCAGGTTGAATAATTTGTGTATTTTTGTTTCTTAGATGAAGTGTCGCAATTCTAAGTTGATATTTAGCATGAAGTGAATGCGGAGGTAAGCCGATGGAGAGAGGTGCCAGAGTGAAAGGACGAATTCGGAGACTGGAAAGCTATCTCCGGAACAGCTTCATGTGTTATGTGGTTGAGTATAAGGGAGCAAAGGTATGGTATGTTGTCGTGAGTGTGGTGGTGTTATAAGTATAAGGGAGCAAAGGTATGGTATGTTGTCATGAGTGTGGTGGTGTTAAGGTTAACTGACTTCTAGACCTATTCTGTTAGTGTATTAATGGATTGAATGAGAAGGAAAATGTGATGTCTGGTGAGTGAGAGTCGTAGAGTAGTGTGATCAATGCGCCCACTCCTGTAAAGGGGATGCTACCGATCCATAACTAAAACATTATTGTGTATTGTTTGATTTGGATGAACCTCGATGGCAGGTCAGGATTTGACATCATGTGGATGGTTCATACATGTCTTAGAAATGTTGTTATATATAATAAAATGTAAAATGTATAAAGAGATACTAATTTCAGTCTGTCACAAACACAAAGGTGCATTGTATGTTGTAGATTTAGAGTCACCAGTTTCTAAAATGTTTATTGTCTTAGGATGTTAAAGTAGTTTAATATTTAATAACCTGTGTTAGGTAATTGTGAGCTGTATAGATTATTTCTTATTTTTTTGTTAGAACACTTTCAAGTGGTATTAATTTCAATCTGTCACAAGCACAAAGGTGCATTGTATGTTGTAGATTTAGAGTCATCAGTTTCTAAAAAATGTTTGTTGTGTTAGGATGTGAAAGTAGTTTAATATTTAATAACATGTGGTAGGTAATTGTGAGCTATGTAGATTATTCTTATTTTTTTGTTAGAACACTTTCAAGGGGTATTAATTTCAGTGTGTCACAAGCACAAAAGTACATTGTATATTGTAGTTTTAGGATAAAGTTTCTAATACTTTCACTGTGATAGGATGTTAGAGTAGCCTACTATTTGATATTGTAATTATGAGCTGTATAGATTGTTTATTATTCCTTTTGTTTTTTTTTTTTTACACTTTCATGTTTTGTATGAGGGACGACAGGTACAATGAATAGAACGAGTGTGGGCTGTCTATAGAAAAGAGATAAATGTTGATGTTGTATGTGTAGAAAACTAGGGTGTATAATTTTAATGTAAGAATTTCCTTTTGTCTGTAATGTTGCGAGATGCACGGAAGGCTAACTGATTGGGTGTCGTAACGCCCATACCGCTAGCGGGCCGAGCTGACGATGCCATGGCGACAGGCGACAGAGCCGCGGCACTCCCCACTCCACTGTCTGACGGGGTACACTCCACGCGCCCGCTACAGCAGGTCAACGGCCTGGGGCGACACGCACGTACCACTGGCCATTCATGAGTTCCGCCACCCTTACGACTGGGGAAGGTATCCCGCGGAGGCAACAGCGGGTGGTTTCTTCTGCTCAACGGCGCGCGCAGCGGCGCTACTGCAGAATGGACGAGGCGCGGCAGAGCCCGGCGCGCATTTTTTTTACCAGCAGCTAATAACTAGTACTGGACTGTGGAGCCGTGAAACAAGATGACTGCGACTTTCCATAATGTGGAAAGTGAAGGACTGGTGATTCCACGTTGTGAGTGGTGGAAAAGATTTTGTCTTTAGCAGACAGGACGATCGTTTTGTTTTGTCTTGACCACTGAATGGTGGGATCCATAAACTTTTGGCAGTGACTTGTTAAGTGTGCTTTGTGAATTGCACGTGGGACACTTGGTATACTTAGAGGACAGTTGTCGTTTGGTGAACAATTATTGTATGAAGGCAAGAAACTAGAGTGGGACATTGACATTTGCGTCTGTAGTAGGAGACATTTCTTGAACTGGTGCGGGAATAAGTGCTGTTTGTTGAAACTTACGACTTTTAATTACACCATGAACTGAAAGGACAGAACCGTGGGTAATAGTAGTTGTAGGGCCATTTTTTTTGGACGAACAGATTCGTGTGGATGGTACTCTGACAGTGACTATGACATTTGTGTTTAATGTGAGATACAGTTTGCTGTCCAGTGCGTGTTCAAAATGCCGATTTGAGTGACTCAAAGACTTTCGTCCGGGTAACGATGGGAGAGCTTTGACACCGAGACAGTGGTTCTAGGAAAACTATCAGCAACTTTTTGACCACAAGAAAATCACAGAATGAAAGGTTTCCGTGTGACTCGCAAGATAGGAAATAATGTATTTGTAATTGTGTAAATGTTTTTTTATGTGTTTCATTCCTGAAGGGACAGCAAGTGTAATTGTATTTCATCAACATTTGTCTTTAGAATAGTTAGTGTTTGTTTTTTGTCTGTTCTGGGTTATCAAGTTCACGTAGCATGTTTATCAGAATATTTGGTACAATGATGCTCTAATTATAAGCCAGTGGCGTAATACTAACGTAGCGGTTCATGTAGCATTGATCAGTAAGGTTGTCACAGGGGACAAGAGTTTGCATTGCACAACAAATATCGGAATTAACTGATGTATTTTGATGTCGTCCATAGTAATAATCTTGTTGGTGTTTTGACTGAAGCCACTTATTTTTATTATCACAGTGGTGACATTTCACATTAAAGTGTAACGAAGGCTAGTCGAAATGCAAGTTCTTGTCGTCTATATGTGTGACAACAGAGAAAGTATTTTTTATTTGTTTTAGAATTACTGAAATTTGGATTACTCATAAAAATAACGAAGATCCCAGTAACTAAAGCAAAATTTTATCTCAAGATTATTTTTTCATTTCTATGATGTGATGTTTTATTTGTCATGTAGATTGTTGTAAATTAGTATGTGTACGTTACTCCGGATTGTGGAGAATACAATAATGCAACAACTGCCAATTTGGTAAAGTAACAACATTTGGTCGTCAATTTGAGGTCACCAGGGGCTAAGGTCTCCTCCTGGTTACTTTGATGACTTGCTACGTTTGTTCGAATACAGTTTTCTTAAAAAAATGTTCGGAACTACCCTCGCATTGCAAGGATAGTACCGTGCCATTTTTTTCTGCATGGGTAGCCGGTGGTGAAAGGGTACAGTACCGCCCAACATTGAAAATAGGTACGAAATTCTTGTCAGAACAACACATTTTTTGTGTAAAAGTAACTCAATTTCAATTAATACAGCGAAGCCGGATACCAGTGTGGGAAAGAATGACAATTTATTTATTTAATTGATCACATGTGCACTCCCTCAAAATAAATCCCTACATCCAGTTTGGTGAGATCTGTGAAAGGAATGAATGTATGGTCGTCTGCTAACCACAGATAGTGAATCGGAATATATGATCATCTTTGAGTCGATCCTTTGGCTACCTTTGGTGAGACCAAAGAGATGGAAGTTACCAGAGCTTTGAGCGTCTGAAATGTGGCTGACCAATAAGGTAGCAGGGTGCTTCTCCCACTTCGAGAGAGGTGCGAGAGAATCGAGAATACGGCCATGTTTCGGCACTCTGCCGCTGAACCTTCTGCTGTAAAGACCTAGTTTTTTTGTTGTGCTCCGTAATGCAAGAGTGGAGGCATGGTATGGATGTGGAATATTTAAGAGTAGTTAGAATTAATACTTTCTCTTTCACAGGACCTTTTGTGGGGAAAATTACAAAGTGAGGCAGGTAATTTTAAGGGGATTGTAGTAAACCAACGGTCACAAAGAGCCCACGTGTAGTTATAAGTTGAGATACTTCCGTGAGCTTAAGCTGAAATATTTAAGAATTAATAGCGTGTGTACAATAAGCTGAAATAGAATTAATAGCGTGTGTACAATAAGCTGAAATAGAATTAATAGCGTGTGTACAATAAGCTGAAATAGAATTAATAGCGTGTGTACAATAAGCTGAAATAGAATTAATAGCGTGTGTACAATAAGCTGAAATATTTAAGAAATAGCGTGTGTATCATAAGTTGAAGTATTTAAGAAATATCATTCCGTGTGACGCTGAATTTAAACTCTGAGAGAGAATCAAGGTGAGTCGGCCGTTTTTCCAGCAACGCCACTTGGCTTGCATTGCACAGGAAGACGTGCGTTTATCTCCAGAGTTCACAGTAGGAAAGTAGAAATTACAAAGTGGGGCAGTGTCGTGTGAAACTGGGATAATTATTGATTGAAGTGGGAAAGCGGAAAGTGATGAAGTTGTAACCGTTCTTTGTGTAATATTTCATATTGTTGTGTTGTGTATGTCGTGTAATTTGGGTATGTGTATTTTGCATGGGAGTAGCAAGGTAGTTTCGAAAGATTTGTGGGTATGCCTGTTCCTTCTGTATCGCTCGATCTGGAGGAAAGTTTCGTGAGGATTATTGTGAGAGGCGAAGTGTGAGGTATAATAAAAGATCCACCATCCGATCCAGGGAGTGCACTGTTGCGGTAAATAGATTACGAGACCATAGTATAGAGATTCACTAACGTAAAGCCATGCCCACTGGGCGGAATTTCTCATGTGATTTTGTTGTAGGTTGTAGAATTTGTGTGTTTAGGAATAAATCAAATAGTGAAAAGAAAGAGATTGGCGGCCTTTTTCATTAAATTGTATGTTATCGTAATGTCCCGAATTTATATAAAAGCCGTTAAATCAAAGACAAAAGGTAAATGTGGTATTGCCAGTGCGTAGTGTACAGTCAGAGTTCTATAAATCACTGATAGTCAGATGCGTGTTTCCGTTGCGTATTATTCATACAGGAGGATAATTTGTAACTAAATAGTAAGATACGAGAATTCATGTTGCTCGATAAATTAAGGAAGAATCCACTCGCTTGGCAAACCACTCATCTTGCAGGCCTGACTGCTTGATGCCACAGTATGAGAAAGGCAAGTGGGTGCCTCTCACCACATTTGAACTTTTTTTGACAGTTTCCGCTCACAACATCGTTACATTTGCTATGGCTTAACGTAACTGAAACATTTTTCCGCCAAATTCTACCCTATGTTACCGAAGATCGATTGTGGCACATTGCTGATATAAGAAATCTAATTCCAGAATCATGTAGTAGCCGTCAGTCGCATGTGGCACAATCTCTACACAAGGCAAAGGTCTATGTCCGCCAATCCTAATGGTGTGACAACTTTATTCCCAGCCCACGCAATCTGTACCGTGGTAGGTCCCATGCTTGTGTTTCACCAGATCACTACTGGTGACTGACACGTGGGCCCATGTGTCCAATAATATCCTACACCAATTTTTTCCTACTATTTCTCTTATTGCACACTACATCTCTACATTTGCTTTCGAAGCATCCAATATTACTGGTAATGACCATAGGTGGGCCTGTGATTCCCACTGGCGTTTAGCACCTTATTCTTCCCCGGCCCTCTACTTCTAAAACTATTACTTCCTCTTACTTCATTCACTTCATTGCTGAGGTTGGCGACACTGTCTCCTTACGTGCCCCGTTCTTCCACAACTGAAACGTTTTATATCTGCTGCAAACACTGTCCGTTTACCCTACATTCCAGTCGACAAATCGATCTCCTCACGCTCTATAGCTAGCTGCAATGCCGTACGCAAATCAGTTGGACTCCCTGTCTGCACACGCCGCACCCAAAACTCTTAACAAGGCATCAAGCGCCCTCTGCTCAGCTTCTTGCAAAAAAATTTCATCAAGTGCAGCGTCTTGTTCTTATTCGTAGGTACATCCATTAATTTTCCTTATCATATCGGCAAATTGTTCCACAGTTCCCGCATTTTGCTAAGTTATTATCCCTGATTGCTCTCTGTAGTGTCTGGTAGTATTTCATTTTGTATATCCCTGAATTAAACCTTCTTTAAATTTTTCGAATGCTGTGGTTCCTTTAATAGCTTATGTACACCTTACATAAGTTTTCGCTTCCCCTCTTAGTCTCAATTTTGCAACATTCAGTAATTCGTTATCGGACCAACTTTCCATCTACACTCATGCTCGTAAATTAAGGATAATGCTGATACATGGTGAAACAACGCTCTGGTGGGCGATCTGGTGGTTTAAATCACCTCGGGGTATGGCCATGCGGTGCATTTGACCTGCGGTTGTCGCACGGTAGCGCTGGCAGCAGTCCACACACGCACAAGTGTGTTGGTGCATGTCAGAGTACGGTGCAGCGAGTAAGTGTGCAGACGTTTTCAGATGTACTTATGGTGACTGTGTGTTGAAAATGGCTCAAAGAACACATAGTGATGACGTTATGAAGGGTAGAATACTAGGGCGACTGGAGGCTGGTCGAACACAGCAAGTCGTAGCACGGGCCCTCCGTGTGCCACAAAGTGTGACCTCAAAATTATGGAAACGATTCCAGCAGACAGGAAACGTGTCCAGGCCCTACAGTACGGGACGTCGACAGTGTACAACACCACAAGAAGACCGATATCTCACCATCAGTGCCCACAGACGGCCACGGAGTACTGCAGGTAGCCTTGCTCGGGACCTTACCGCAGCCACTGGAACAGTTATCTCTAGACACACAGCCTACAGACGACTGAACAGACATGGTATATTCGCCCGGAGACCTGCAAGGTGCATTCCACTGACCCCTGGTTACAGGAAAACCCGTAAAGCCTGGTGTCAAGAACACAGCACATGGTCACCGGAACAGTGGTCCCAGGTTATGTTCACGGACGAGTCCAGGTATAGCCTGAACAGTGATTCTCGCCGGGTTTTCATCTGGCGTGAACCAGAAACCAGATACGAACCCCTCAATGTCTTTGAAAGGGACCTGTATAGAGGTTGTGGTTTGATGGTGTGGGGTGGGGTTAACATTGGTGCACGTACACCCCTACATGTCTTTGACAGAGGAACTGTAACAGGTCAGGTGTATCGGGACGTCGTTTTGCATCAGTATGTCCACCTTTTCAGGGGTGTAGTGGGTCCCCCCTTCCTCCTGATGGATGATAACGCACGGCCCCTCCGAGCTGCTATCACGGAGGAGTACCTTGGAACAGAAGATATCAGGTGAATGGAGTGGCCTGCCTGTTCTCCAGGCCTAAACACCATCGAGCACGTCTGCTCTCGGTCGACGTATCGCTGCACGTCTTCAAACCCCTAGGACACTTCAGGAGCTCTGACAGACATTGGTGCAAGAATGGGAGACTATACCCCAGCAGCTGCTCAACTACCTGATACAGAGTATGCCAACCCGTTGTGCGACTTGTGTACGTGTGCGTGGTGATCGTATCCCATATTGATGTCGGGGTACATGCGCAGGAAACAGTAGCGTTTTGAGGCACATGTGTTTCGGGACGGTTTTCTCGACTTATCACCAATACCGTGGATTTAGAGATCTGTGTCGAGTGTGTTCCCTATGTGCCTATGCTATTAGCGCCAGTTTTGTGTTGTGCCACGTTGTGTGGCACCACATTCTGCAATTATCCTTAATTTATGAGCATGAGTGTAGCCAGATTTCCAAGGTCTTCCACAAAGGCCTGCATATCCTCGGTTGTCCCAACACAAAAAGGAGAAATTAAACTTGCGACTGACAAAACTACACCCTACTGTAGTGATTGCTAGTCTACCAACCCATGCAGTTCTGTATTATCCACTGTTAATTGTGTTACCTTTTGCAACAATATGTCTACAGTTCCTGATTCCGACACACTTTGCGTCTCTGTTTCTGTCGAAACTTTGTCCTTGACAACACTCATTTAGAGAACTAACATTCACAAGACACGAAAACAAAATACATTAACTTAATTCTTACATATAATCATGAGCCTTCTCGACTCCAGGCATTACTTAGCCATGTGCTTCCAACGGTTAAATCTATAACATTTCACTGGAACTGATTCTGTACATGGTGCTGAGCGACATCTAATAGTCACTAACCAATCGTGACTTTCATTACCTCTAAAACTAGACAAACCCACTCGTTCTCTACTTGCAATAAAACCTACTTTACAAAATGCATGGCCATCAAACTTCTCCTCCATGACCAAAAAAATTTTTTTATTCACAGTGCCGTAGAAAGTAGGTTCAGATATAGCTCCAAGGGGGCGACATCAGTATTCTGACACCAGTGGCAAATGTCCCCTGGATTGTCACCCATGGAGAGTGAAATGAGACGTCAGGATGACAGTAGATTTTTTTCAGTTAATTTCTTTATTCTGGCTCTCAACCGTAGTACATCAGGAACAGCTTGGTAGAGGTATCCAGTTGCTTTTCACACATAACTATAGATGTCCAGCATAGCTGACAGCATTAGAGTGGGGCCGAGCGTGGCGTCACTCGAATGCTGCTGTCAGCGATGTCTCCGGCTCTGACCATGATGACGGTGCATTGGTGTAGCTGACGATAGCCGTGAACTTCCTGCAGCGAGTGGGCGGTTCCCTGGTGACTCAAGGCAGGCTGCTCTGTCTCATATTGGATCAGCGGACCCCGTACCGTATTGCGGGATGTCGCTCCTGGTGTCACAGACTCGTGGTGTAGGCTGTGATACTGAGATGAGAATCATTTGGTACATAAATGACTGAGTACTTATACGCTCCAGACTATTGTCGTTTAGGGCTAAAGGTACACTATGTGATCAAAAGTATCCGGACATCCCCAGAAACATACGTTTTTCATATTACGTGTATTTTACTGCCAGGTACTCCATATCAGCGACCTCAGTAGTCATTAGGCATAGTGAGAGAGGACAGAATGGGGCGCTCGGCAGAGCTCACAGACTTCGAATGTGGTCAGGTGACTGGGTACATACGTCTGTACGCGAGATTTCCACACTCCTAAATATCCATAGGTCCACTGTTTTCGCTGTAATAGTGACGTGGAAACGTGAAGGGACACGTACATCACAAAAGCGTACAGGCCGACCTCGTCTGTTGACTGACAGAGACTTCCGACAGTTGAAGAGGGTCGTAATGTGTAATAGGCAGACCATCACCCAAGAATTCCAAACTACAGCAGAAACCACTGCAAGTACTATGGCAGTTAGGCGAGAGGTGAGAAAACTTGGATTTCATGGTCGAGTGCCTGCTCATAAGCCACACGTCACGCCGGTAAATGCCAAATAACGCCTCGCTGAGTGTAAGGAGCGTAAACGTTGGACGATTGAACAGTGGAAAAACGTTGTGTGGAGTAACGAACGACCGTACACAATGTGGCGATTCGATGGCAGGGTGTGGGTATCGCGAATGCCCAGTGAACGTCATCTGCCATCGTGTGTAGTGTGAACAGTAAAGTTCGAAGGCTGTGGTGTTATGGTGTGGTCTTGTTTCTCATGGAGGGGGCACGCAGCCCTTGTTCTTTTGCGTGGCACTATCACAGCACAGGCTTACATTGATGTTTTAAGCACCTTCTTGCTTCTCACTGTTGAAGAGCAATACTAGGATGGCGATTGCATCTTTCAACACAATCGAGTACCTGTTCATAATGCATGGTCTATGGTGGAGTGGTTACACGACAACAAAATCCCTGTTATGGAGTGGCCTCCACAGAGTCCTGAACTGAATCCCGTAGAACACTATTGGAATGTTTTGGATCACCGATTTCGTGCCAGGCCTCGCTGGCCGACATCGATACCTCTCCTCAGTGCAGCACTCCGTGAAGAATGGTCTGCCATTCCCATAAGAAAATTTCCAGAACCTAACTGAACGTATGCCTGGGAGAGTGGAAGCTGCCTTCAAGGCTGAGGGTTGGCCAACACCATGTTGAATTGCAGCATTACCGATGGAGGGCGCCACGAACTTGTAAGTCATTATCAGCCAGGTGCCCGGATACTTTTGATCACATAGTGTAGGTCCAATGGGCATGCTTTTTATATATAAAAGAAACTAGAAGGAAAAATTAAGAGCTGAACGTATAAATGCTTATTTCCTGGGACTAATTTGGGCTTCGTTTTGTTTTTATTTAAATTGGTTTCATAAATTCAGAAGTTCTTTCATATTTACTTTCTGCAATCTTATTGGAATTAGGGTAGGAATCGAGAAACTTAAAATGGTACATGGGTTTTGCTATTTGGACAGCAAAAAACTGGTGATGTCCAAAGTAAAGAGGATATAAAATGTAGAAGATAGACTTGAGTGTTAGGAAGTATTTTCTGAAAGTATTTGTCTGGAGTGTAGCCATGTATGAAGAGAAACATGGACGATAAACAGCTTAGACAAGAAGAGAACAGAAGCTTTCCAAATGTGGCGCTACAGCAGAATGCTGAAGATTAGATGGGTTGATCACATAACTAGTGAGGAGTTACTGCATATAACTGGGGAGACAAGAAAAGAACGGACCAGTTGATAGGACATTTTCTGAGACATCAAGGGATCACCAGTTTAGGATTGGAGGGAGATCAAGAGATGAATATAGAAAGCGGATTCAGAAGGATAAAGACTGCAGTAGTTATTTGGAAACGAAGAGACTTGCATAGAGTAGAGTAGCATGGGGATTTGCGTCAAACCAGTCTATGGACTGAAGACCACAACAACAACAACAATCCCTGTGGAAGACTAATACAGTGCGTATTTGAGAGCAGAGGCTTTTCTGATTGGCCGTTGCACATGGAGCAGAGTTTTGTAGTAGCCATAATTGAGAATAGAACACGTGGAACTGCGCCACAAAAAGTTTGGTTAAGATGAAGAGAATCATTCATTCTTTCCATTCTTTCACTGAAATTGTAAAGCAACTTGGGTTTTAAACCTTTCAGTGTAAGTTTTGGATTTTTAAATGAATTATTTTGGAAGTTATTTGCGTGTGAAATTTCTAGTCGTTTTTCAACTCCGCGTGGCGTGTTTCGTGGACATTACGAAATATTATGGCGAGTAGTTCTTTAAAGAAGACCACTGACCAACGTAATATAGTAAATTGCTAATAGCTGCGGGACAGTGACTGATTAGAACGTGAATTTAACTCCAGTTGGACTTCTAAAATTCTGACTGTTTTTAGTGTGAACACTTGTATTAAATTAGTAGCGAACTTGCAATGGTAAAAGTTTTAGGCAGACTGGATAGCCATTTAAATATTGTTTCACAGGCAATAAAGCCTTAGTAGTTGAACTTTAAACCATTTATGTAAGTAGTTAGAATCCCGAACGCCCAATATTTTCTTACAGTGTTAGAAATACTGCTTCCAAACTTGATTTATGTGGCCTATGTTTGGTAGTAATTTTGTTGGTGTTTTCTCTACTCTGCTTGTCATCGGCTGAACCATTATCTATCAACACAGAGTGAAAGGGATGGACTTCAAGAAGCCTATCGAGGTAGGTGTGTTGAATTATCTGCACCTAAACTAAAATTCTGACTTTTAGACCAAACTGTCATGTGAAGCATATGTAGGAGAGCAAAATCAAAACTAATAAAAGCATTAACTTTCTTGACCTGAAAATTTGCAATAGTAACAATAAACATCAATTCAGTATTTACAGAAAACCTACCTACCACCACAGATGTCAGTATTAGCAACTCATCTTGCCACCCCCGCCAACAAAAAATGGCATATTTCAGAACGATGCTACACCGAATTAAAAAAGTACCAATGAGTGACACAGACAAACAAAATGAAATCAACATAATTAAAACAGTTGCTCATAATAATGAATATAAACCCACAATAATAGAAAAACTCCACAACAAAATGCAGACAAAAACCACAGATCCACTTCACAGTCGTCACTTCAAGCCAAATCAGTGTGCCACTGAAGCCAAACTTAAATATGCTACTCTCCCATACATAGGCCCACTTTCATACCAAATAGCAAACTTATTTAAAAAGAAGAAAAATATCAGAATCAGCTTTTCCACAAATAATAAATTACAACAAAAAGTAATCCATGATGTAAATACCTCCAATAGTCCCTATCGTAAATCAGGAATATACAAACTCAAATGTGATACATGCCCAAAATTCTACATTGGACAGACAGGCAGAAGTTTGGAAATTAGATACAAAGAACATATTGATGCTCTAAGACTTGGTAACGTGAACAAATCAGCATTTGCAGCCCATATTGCTGAAAAAAACCATTCAGTGGGAAACATTGAGAAGAACTTAAAAATTTTGCATCTAACAGAAAAAGGAGCCACTATGAATATATTAGAAGAATTAGAAATACACACACACAAAAACAGCACCCCAGACTATATCCTTAACGAACAAACAGAGTTAGCTAACACCCCTTTCCTGAAAATTTTCCAAAAATTACTTTCCAGCCTCGAAAGCAAATAATATTAATACACCTATCTGCAGATCAAGTAGCAAATTTATATGTTACTATAATTCTCATGATGCCAAATGTAATAAAATAATATACTATTTTACCCATACAGTTCTAAATATATATAAAAAACTTTATAATTAAATTAGCAATATCAGCTAAAAAAAATTCACTGTCTCTGTACTAATGTAAAAGGCATTACAGTTTTGTAAAAGAATATATGATCCTTTCCAAACATAGGACATCATCGTCAAATGTTACGATATATCATAGCATCTGTGACATTCATATGTTTGTAAGCTGTTTGTATGTATCAAAACATGTGGTGCATGGTTGAAATGATCTCAGCGACAAATCTAAAGTGTACAGTGAGAACTATTACGTGTGCAACAACGAGGATGCAGTGGGAATGCATTTACATCGATTGGACGAATTTTATGAAAACAAACACTCGAAACCGACGTTTCACGTAAGTCACATGCAACGAAAATCTGTAACGCAACCATCTGTGTGTGGCGTGTTTATAATTATGTTTTATTTATATTTTAGGACAATTAATCTATAAAAACACACCAAATGTCAGAAAGAAAGCGTGTAAACCGTCTGATGATGAATCACAACGCTTCGAAACCGGTAACGGTTCCCTTTGAATAAAGGAACGCAAAGTAAATTTGTGGCTGGTTGCTGTCCTAACACCATCAACATTTGTCTTCAAACAACAGCCACGGTTTCCATCATGTCATCATATGACAAAATTGCAAAATCAAGAACCCACCCCACTGCACTGTGTCCTGATTTATCTACATCTGCACCTACATATATGTTCCGCAAGCCACCGAATAGTGCGTGGCAGAGGATACCTTATACTTCTACTACTCATTTTCTTCCCTGTTCAGCTCGCAAAAAGAGCGAGAGATAAACGACTCTCTATATACTTCTGTAGGTTCTCTAATTTCTCTTATCTTTGACGTCCTTACACAGAATATATGTTGGTGAAAGTAGAATTGTCCTGCAGTCAACTTCAAATGCTGATTCTCTAAATTTTCTCAATAATGTTCCACGAAAGGAACTGCACCTTCCCTACAGAGTTTCCCAATTGAGTTCCCTAGTGTGTGTGTGTGTGTGTGTGTGTGTGTGTGTGTGTGTGTGTGTGTGTTCTTATGGACATATCCGAAAGAAAAGACACCACACATTCATTCATATAATTGATTCATCTCAATGGGCAATGAATCCATAACCTACTGTGTGGATGCATATGGACGTTCGACTGCCTGCAGCTATACAAAAATAGAGAGCATGGAGGACATGGTCAGGGACTGCGAATAGGTGGTGCTAGACAGGAATGTAGGGTGGCTGGAGAGCATGCTGAGATTGTCCACGCATTTACTACAGACAGTGCACCCAGATGGTACAGTGGTTAATGCAACTGCCTAGCAGGCAGGAGATCCTGGCTTTGAGTGCTGGTCTGGCACACATTTTCACTCGTCACTACTGATCCTGCATAATGTCCCAATGCAGGTTATATCAACAGTTCTTTCCCTTTCATTTTCTCTGCCCCCTCTACCTTAATTTACATAATATGTATCACAACTGCGGATTCCGCATGGTGTCTGTTCTAATGGACGTGTCTGGAGGAGCAGATATTTGATTCGCCTTGATGGGCAGTGAATCCACAACCTTCTGTGCGGATGCACACGTACGTCCGACCTCCAGTGGGAAGTTCCAATGCAGCTGATATCAATATTTCCTTCCCCTTCCTTTCCTTTGTCCACTCTCCACCTTCAAGTTACATATTAGAGAGAAACATTTAGCCTCATGTATGGGATAACGTACTTCTGGTGTTACCAGTATGTGAGGAAGTTTAAAGTAGTGACTAACCAGGTTTGAAGGACCCATCCAGAAGACTGATGAGATGGGTATTAAGACTCAGTGAATTTGAGTATGAACTAATCCATAATGTGAAGAAGAAAAACAGAAATGTGGGTGTACTGAGAAAGAAGGTGGCAGTAATGCAAGCACTAGGTTGACACATCGCTGAGTGGCAAGCAGTAAAGAGCACTGATGAGGAATGTAAGCATTACAGTAAATTGCAGCAGTTCAGAATGTGTGATGGGTTGTTGTTTAGGGAGACAAGATTAGGACCATAGATGGTTTTACCACTGAAGCTAAGAGAAGAGGTGCTGAGAGAAGTGCATGATCACATTATGTCTGGTCATGGAGGGTGCAGATCGATGAGTCAGACAGTGGCGTAGAAGTTACTGGCAGAGAGGAAGGAAGCGTGATGTCAACCAGTACATCAGGAATTGTGTGCAGTGTGCTGTTTCAGTGGCTGACAGAAATGATGGAACCATTTCTTTGTATAGGGATGGATGTGTTGGGACCTTTCATCTGCACTCCAGCAACGAATCGTTTTTTCTCATGATATCGAGACAGTAGCGGTATAACTAGTATTTTGTAGACTTTAATGCAATTTTACAATACTTTCTCCTATATCAACATCATAACCGTAGTTGGGATCCTTATTAGCGATCTTCAACACTCCCATTAGTATTTGTTTCAAGGATATCATATTCGCCATTGACTGTAGATCAGATATCTCTGTGTATTCCCTTTAAAAAATTCTACATAACTGTGAATCCCGACCATGAGAAGTTAACCAGTCACACTAACACTTTAGAAGTAACTGATTAATATGTCTCTGTCTCTTGTGTTTGCATACACAATCGCTTGGAAGAGATGTTGTGGGGATCATTTAGCTAATGTTGGCAATAAGTGTTAATTGTGGTATTTTCTTTTTTCTCATACAATGTAGTATGTTTGTTGCTTATTGTTCTCATACAGATTGGTTCAAATGGTTCAAATGGCTCTGAGCACTATAGGACTTAACGTCTGAGGTCATCAGTCCCCTAGAACATAGAACTACTTAAACCAAACTAACCTAAGGACATCACACACATCCATGCCCGAGGCAGGATTCGATCCTGTGACCATAGCAGTCACGTGGTTCCAGACTGAAGCGCCTGGAACTGCTCGGCCACCATGGCTGGCTCTCATACAGATTGCTGACATCACTGTTCAGCTCTTAGATATTGTCTTTGTGTGATGAACCATGTGTATTGTGAGTGAGTCAGGTGTACTACAGTCAGCAACTGCTTTCACGGCCCACCTGGCTAGCCATGTGGTCTAATGCACTGTTTCCCGAGCGGGAAGGCATACTGTTCCCAGGCACGAATCCACCTGGTGGAATAGTGACAAGGTTCGTTGTGCTGGTCAGCCTGTGGATGGTTTCTAAGACGGTTTTCCATCTACCTCAGCGAATGTGGGCTGGTTCCCCTCATTCCGCCTCAGTTACACTGTGTCGGCGATTGCTGCGCAAACACTGTTTCCGTGTATGTGTACACCATAATTATTCTACCACACAAACACTTGGGTTATATTTGTCTGGTATGAGATGTTCCTGGGGAGGGGGGGGGGGGGGACCACTGGGTGCTGAACCACACAATAACCCTAGGTTGGGTGTGTGGCAGCGGTGGGGTGGGTGGACTGCTGTGGCCTGTTGTGAGGATGAAAACCACTGAGGGCTACGGTGGGACGAAGCCTCTTCTTCGTTTCTAGGTCGCTGGTTTAATACATACATACAATTGGTTTCACAGTGTCTTTCTTCTCTCTAAATACTACAGAAGGAGTTTTGTTTTCCATTTTAATGTAGATTGCTGATTCTTTTGGGATAATTTCGTTGTATGGTGAGCCAAATGTTTATTAGTCAGTTAGGGAGCAAGCCAGATTGAGTAAATGTTTCTACAGTGACTCGTTCTCCTCTCTGAACAGTACAGAAGAGATTAATCTTGCCATTGCAGTACCAGTTATGAGATAACTGATTAGTTTTCGGGTGTTGCTTTGTGTGAAAGTCCACGTGGGTTCTATAGCATGAAAGTCCAAAATTGACTCTATGGCCTAAAATACTTTAAATTCGTCATTGTATGTCTGTTCTTTTCACTGAAGGCCTGGGGAACTACAGCTGTTCACTTTTATAAGAAAGTGAAACACCTACAGCCGTCCTTGTGACGTCACTTATTGTGTAGCTACCAGTTTCAGCGCTTCAGTGCACCATCTTTAGGCCTTAGTTCATGCTGAAAGGGTTGTCAGTGTCCATATATACTATGCATCAGTGGCCAACATAACTGGCTTATGCAGACTATCTGTAACTCTGATGTCATGTCTCCAATCATCAACTGTCAACTGAGTTTCGGTGCTTCAGTGCGCCATCCTGAGGCCTTAGTTCGTGCTCAAGGAATTATCACGACCCATATATACAATGCATCAGTGGCGATCATAACTGGTTTACGCATACTAAATGATAATGTGATAGTTGGAGAGACGATATCACAGTTACAGATAGTCTGCGTAATCCAGTTGAGTTGGCCACTGACGCATTGTATATATGGATCGCAATAACCCCTTCAGCACCAACTAAGAACTGAAGATGGCGCACTGAAGCACCGAAACTGGTAGCTACACAATAAATGACATCGCAAGGACGGCTGTAGGTGTTTCGTTTTCTTATAGCTTTAAATTCGAGTACACCGATCGGCTATCTTTGTATACGTTGAATCAGTGCAGATGTTGTCTGTGGTCTATTTGCTAATCTTCCCTGCCCTTGTTTGCTGTAATAAGTCATTCTCCGATCAACATTGTGTAACTGAGAACCTCTTCAGGTTCTTGTATTTCAACCTTCCCTCCCTTATCTGGAGCGTGTTGTCAACAAATTTATAGCGGTATGGGCGCCGGGTGACGGGAGGTGTATCTTTTACCACCATGATGCCTGCCCACTGTCCTGCCATCTCCAGTTCTCATTCTCTTTTTCCTCCATAGCACTTCACTGCAACAAAGCCGAAATGTTGCTACAATAAACAGCTAACTAAAGAGGTAATTCTGGTGGTTGCTGCACAACAAAATGTGATGAAATTTAGTATATTTTCAAATTAAGCATTTCACAGAACTGCACTGTTCAAGAGCCATTTAGATATTCCTTATATATATCAAGTCACTGCAGTCCACAAAATCTTCGTTCGTGGGCAATATAACTGATACATGGGTTCCATTCCCATGGCGCCGTAGATGAACACTGATATCAGCTTTTGTAGCATAAATTTCGTGATATTAAATTATCGGTTGGTGTTGCTTTCGATTTCCAGCGTTGTTAATCAATATGTAAGGTCCTGGAGGTGTGTCCATTCAGCCCCCATGCTCCAGCTGGGCGATTTATTGCTTTTTTAACCACTTTTATTACAACAAATCACTTGCACTTTTCATTTAACAAAGAAAAGACCCCTCAAGAAGGTTGCAATGAGAATTCTGGGAAGTGGGGTGTAACCCACAAATAACGCAAAGAGAAATATTTAGCAAGTGACAAAAACGTAAAGAAATTATGTTGGTGTACTGTGGCCCCTAACTGACAATACTCATTGACACTTACATCCGCTCCAATATACACGCTTACTTGTGAAGAATGAAGAAAAGCAATAACTGACAAAAGTTGTAGAAAGAAACTTCCATTACCAGCTACAGCCCTGCCATGCAACCAAACAGTACAACACAAACTACAAACGAACATATTACGCAATAGAATTCGTACGAGAACTAGGGCACAGCAACATTAAAGAAAACGTTAACTGATGAAGGTGAAAATTTGTCACAGCAATATCCAATGCAGTCTTTATGTTCCAAAAATATTAGAGTAAAATTATACGAGTTCACCGCGCTACCACTTGCAGTTTTTGCGTAAAATAATAATGACAATAAAAGACACAGAAAGGAAAATAACAGTGCTAACAGACATAGCATACGCAGAGAATATCAAGAAAAAGAAGCAGAAATCTTGCAGGGCTACCGATCGTAGTCTGCTCATCTGAAATACATTGAGTACCTAGATATACCTGGATTACACCACCACCACTCGCAGTATGTATGATCACAGAAGCGGAAAATAAATTATGAGAGCCTATACCGGCACACGCGAAAACACCTTTACCATGTCTCATTAGGTGATGAGTAGAGACGACGAGCAGAGCACTGACACGTGTCGGAAGACACCCCCGACAACTGCTCAAAAAGAAAAAAAAAGAAGTTTTTCTGTTCCGTTTCGCTAATTGTCAGTATTTGCAGTCCTGTTTCCTCAATTCCTAATTGGCCCTCATTAGAAACTGACGTCAGTTTTCCTCGAGTCGCTAGTGCGGCGGCACGTGATATTCGTTGTTTTCAGTCGCTTCCATCTCGTACAATTCATCCACCTCAGGCGTTTCGTGCCAAGCATTCTAGAGAGCGACAATACCACTTCCGCCTGTGTTGACGTCGTATCTGAACCGATATTCACCGTGTTTACGATCATTTTCTGTTAAGCGGCGGCTTCTTTGCCGGCTTTCACCTGAATCGAAGAACTTGTTTTTTGTTTTCTTCCCGGCGGTCTCTTTATGCGCTTTTGCTGCTCGTGAACATTACCCTTGTTTGTGCCACCATTTCCTCACGTTTGTCATTTGGTAGCTAATTGCTTTGTGTTTGATCAGTGGGCATATTATTTGGTTTTGGTCCACTGTCTGTCCATCGATGCAAACAGTATTTGTGTCTTGCATACACATATTCTGTTCAAAATCAAGACACAAAACGTTTTTATTCATTTTCTTGAAAGGGAACAAAATGTCCGCTGATGTCCTTCCTGACGAAGCCTACTTACGGCTTAATCTCCGTGATTCATTGGTCACAATCTTCCGTTCGCACAGAATCCATCTGTTGCATCCACATCTTCTATTCATATTTAAGACGGAACACATCTTTACTCAGTTTCTTCATATGTTTCATGTTCGAAACACATTGGCTGCTCATTGCCTTCGTCATTATGCTTATTTGTTCCTTTACTCCCCTAACTGATCTGTTGCAATTTTCTGTTCGTTTATGCACACGTGTTACTATCCCTCGTATATCTTCCTTGCATTCTTCGCTAACGTCACTAATCTGGTCCTTGAATTCTTCCGTCATGTGATCCTGTTTCTCATCCTGGTCTTGAAGCCTTTTATTAACGTTTTGACGCCTTACAGTGATGTCTCTACTGATTTCCTGCACTTCTTCTGTGGGAATTTCCTGTTGGTTTGTTTAATCGCTTCGCTAACTTGTTTAGTGATTTACTTCGTTCTGTTTCCAGTCTCTTCCCTAAATTGATTTCTGTTGTGTTCGATCTGTCCTCCAAGTTTTTTCTGACCTTCTTTTATAAGTGTTTCTTGAACATTGTTACTTCTTTGAAAATTGTCTTCATTTTTCTTCTGAGCCTGATTAGTGCCTGCCAAAAATTGCTTCATCATCGTAAATAATTTTACCTTCTCACTGTGGTCTAATTATTTCACCCTTATATGACCAGCAATCATATTGATAATTGCCGTTATTGGTTTAATTACTTTTGCATGTTGCACAAATTTTATTCACAAAGGCCACTCCTGAAGTATACACAATAATAAAATTCAACATTGACAATTCTGAACTCAGCACCACAATACACTCTGACAATGATAAATACCCAATAATATGCACTAGCAGCAATCTCTAACATTCACATGGCAATCAGAATCACTTAACATGCAGTAACATTCAAGTCTACTCTGGAATAGCAACAGCTGTCAACAACTTTCGTTATGGAATTTGATACAAAACAATTATGAATTTTCTTCTCAGTATTGTTGCTGTCACTGAGCGTGGTGGCGCAGTGATTAGCACACTGGACACGCAATCGGGAGAACGATGGTTCAAACCCACGTCCGGCCATCCAGATTTAGGTTTTCCGTGATTTCCCTAAGTCGCTCCAGGCGAATGCCGGAATGTTTACTTTGAAAAAGCACCGCCGATTACCGTCTCAGTCCTTGACACAATTCGAGCTTCTGGTCTGTCTCTAATGACCTAAATGTCGATGGGACGTTAAACCCCCTCTTCGTCCTTCCTTTTATTGTTGCTGTCATGGAGTTCGCTATTATTGTTAAATTTCTTTACCCAAATCTCACGACACTTATGTCTGCTAATATGTTGCACTCCAGCTGCATGATTTGTACGCTTGACGTCAGCTGTATTGCTGCTCCTCACGGTGAGTTGTTACGGAACTGCTGCGATCTTCAGATGTCACGTCTGCAATTTCCATTGGTGGTGGGGAAGGGATGTGGCTCGTGTTGCTCCATTATCTTGATTTCAGCCCTCCTGGTGTGCCACATTGTGGACAGCAGTTGAACTGCTACGATCTTTAGACGTCAGGACTACAATTTCCGTTGGTGGTATGGAGATGATACGGCTCGCGTTACTTTATTGTCTTGACGTCAGCCCTTCTGTGGCGCCGCAGTGTGAATGATGGCCAACCACACCGATCGTTACATCTCATGGGCACATCTGCTATGGTGGAAAAATCCTCTTACCCACAGAATATCGAATCATAAGAAGTGCAAGGCCCGTGTTACGATAAAGAAACATCGAACGACAGTAGCACTCCCAGTGGCCTGGCAGTGAACTGCGAATGTTGAAAGTATGATACGAATATCCGTTTTCTTGCCTTGCGAAATACGAGTATTTGATGATAATATTTTTTATTTATTCTCTATGAGTGGGCCTCGTAGTCCGGTGGTAAAGTGTTTACTATATTCGAGACAGCTCTCGTAGCTGAGGTTACAGTCATATAAAACCTTGCAAATGAAGTTGCAGTCATCAAAAATTGATCAAATTGATCTGAGCCTATGGGACTTAACATCTATGGTCATCAGTCCCCTAGAACTTAGAACTACTTAAACGTAACTAATGTAAGGACAGCACACAACACCCAGTTATCACGAGACAAAGAAAATCCCTGACCTCGCCGGGAATCGAACCCGGGAACCCGGGTGTAGGAAGTTAGAACGCTACCGCATGACCATGAGCTCTGGACTGCGGTCATCAGTTGACTATAGAATCGTTTATTAGTAAAACTCAATATTGCAGTTTCGACTCTGTGGCCATTATCAAGTTTACATAACTGCGCTTTGGGGCTTGTCAAAATCTGAAAATCATTTGATAAGACATGGCACAGATGTTGGATTCATCGTATTCTGTGCCTATTTACGACCTTCTTGTTTGTATTACACTCTTTGAATTTCATTGCAATTTGTTGCTCGTATTCTACTTGATTTTTGCGCACATCCATAATACAGTATTGGTTGATTTTGTTTCATATAAAACAGACGCTGGTTTCGTCACATGCTAGTCTGTTGACGCAAGTTTATTTGTTACTGCTCGATTTAAATGCACGGTAAGCATATTGCTTGTATTTCGTTAGTTTTATTCGCATCGATAAATAGTACTTTCTTGCATTCAATGAGGGCTTTCGGAATTTTCATTGAGCGAGAGTATGTTTCTGGTACACTGGTTTATGTCAAAATGCATTGTTTGTAGCACCTGTTAATAACGTGTGAACACATTTGCGTAACTACTTTTGCATTTTTAGAATTTGCAAGGTAGAATGCTCTAGTCACTAAGACTACAAAGCGTACTCATTTAGATATACATCCACAACTGCAAACCACTGTGAAATGGAAAGCACTCAGTGGCAAGAAGCAACACCTTTCAAAGCAGAATTATGTACTCATTCCGTGAGAATATGTAATAAAGTTCTATATCATTTCTGTCAAAATCTGCTAACATTGAGTTCTGCACTAAATCCGAGAAAGTATGAAAAACGGATGCAAAAAAAAAAAAAAAAAAAAAAAGAAGTGTACGAGCAGTATACTTAGAATGATGTATTTAGGTCGAGCAGTTCGCACACTGATTGGTAAGGAGTAAAAAAATGTACATAAATCCACAGAACACCATGCTACGTAACCAGCTTTTATATTGCAAGAAACAAAAACAAATATATAGTCATTTACTCCACTCAATATTACGTATGGGAGGAGCAGCAGAACTGGAGCAACATATTTACAATGCAACTGAAAGAGTGTAATACACACAAGAAGTCGTGATCGGAAACGCAATGCGTTGAAACCAGCTTCTGTGCTCTAAGGAAATAAATAAATATGGAGGACTCTAAATCACCCTGTGAAAAACAAGATGATGAACGACTGTTAAACTTTCAGCACTCCAAATGGCATGGCAGCGAACCAAGGTCGTGTTGTTGGAATGTCATGTATGAGGTTCGCTGCCCTGCTCCTACCACACCATTCACATCAAGTTCTTTGTGTGCACCTGCCCTACTATTGTTTCAAGCGGTATCACTGTTCACTCAAGTTCTTTGTCCAAAACACACACACACACACACACACACACA
The DNA here is from genome assembly GCF_023864345.2 of Schistocerca serialis cubense. NCBI lineage: Eukaryota > Metazoa > Arthropoda > Insecta > Orthoptera > Acrididae > Schistocerca > Schistocerca serialis. The sequence goes on along the minus strand of NC_064640.1, from coordinate 598,529,893 downwards.
CACACACGCACGCGCGCGCGCGCGCGCGTGCGCGTGCGGATTAGCCGCGCGATCTGTGGCGCCTTGCCACGGACGGTTCGCGCGGCTCTCCCTCCCCCCACCCCATCCCTCCCCCCCACCCGATCGGTCGCTGGTTCGAGTCCTCCCACGAGCATGGGTGTGTGTTGCCCTTAGTGAGTTAGTTTAAGTTAGATTAAGTCGTATGTAAGCCTAGGGACTGATGACATCAGCAGTTTGGTCCCATAGGAGCTTACCACACGCACACTTACCAAACACGCACACAGAAATTGTGATGTCACATCCATGTGCATATTAGTTTTACTATCGTTGCGATCGGCAGTCCTAACCGAAGATTACAAGTCCTAAAATGCAGTCTGTATGTAAGAGAACTAATGATGGATAGGCCATGGTGTGACTATGATGCCTGCCTTTTTCCCTGCACTGTCCAGTTTTCATTCGCTTCTTCCTCCATAGAACGTCGTTACAACCAAGCTGAAATTATGCTACAATAACCAAAGGTAATTTTGGTGGATGCTGCGTGTTCAACGTTAACGTGCAATAACCCCTCACAGACGGCCTGCGACAGCACTAGCGGTGGAGAGTATATGAAGCGTGTAGGAGGGACGTGGATAACAGCGCAGTTTTTGTGGTAATGCGAAACGGAGCGAAGACTGAAAGAGTATGATCATTGGCTTTCGGGCCAAGGATGGAGTCATTTCCAAAACGGCTAAGTTTGTTAACTGTGGGCGTGCCGCCGTGGTTAAAGTACACCGTGCGTGGCAAAAGGGCTCTGTCCAAAACCGACGCCGAGCCAACTGTGGTGCACCATGGGCCATAGATGAGAAGGATGAACGACGGCTGTGGTGATGTATTCGAGCCAATAGACGTGGAACTGTTAGGCAACTGACCGCCCACATGAACCAAGGGGCTACCAACAGTGCCTCCTCAACGACTGTTCAGTGAGCGTTGCTGCGTATAGGCAGGTGTCTCGTTCATGCACCCACACTGACTGCTGTTCATCGGCGATAACGCCAATTGCGCAACTGGATGTCCAGTGACTGTCGACTGGTGGCCTTTTCAGATGCATCAGGTTTTGCGCTCCAGTCTGGGGAACGTTTTCGTGGCATTTCCTGGGTGAGATCGTCATTGTGGAAGGCACAATGGAGCCACACAACTGTGCACCTATCCTCAGTGATCATGCCCACCCCTACATCCAGTCTGCTTTTTCCATGGCGTGTTGTTATCTACCTGCAGGACAATGCAACGTGTCATACAGTTCGCAGTGTACTTGCATGGTTCGAAGAGAGCACCATCCTGAGTTTCCTGTACTCCCCTGTCCACGTAACTCCCCAGATTTAAACCCAGTCGAGAATCTATGGGACCACCTCGATCGGGCTCTTCGCGCCATGGATCCTCAATCAAGAAACCTAGCGCAGCTGGTCATGGCACTGGGGTTGGCGTGACTCTATATCCAAAATTTTACTAATTCTCTTGCCGCACTGCCCCACTGAAAAAGGTGGTTATTCAGGTTTTTGACACATGGTCACATTAATGTGACTAGATCTTGTAGATATTTCTTGAGGACACACTTACATTCAATCACTGCACTTCACCAAATCTCAATTCGTGGGCAATATAATTGATCCATTGGTTCCGATCACGTGGCGCGGAAAATGCACGCCGATATCAACTCGTATTTCTCGCAATTCCCTTCGACTTCATACATTTCGCGGATAACCGTAACTATTCCGTGAGATGTACGTACGAATGCACATCACTAAACATACATTTACACAAAATTAACATCCCCTCGCGAGACGATTCTGTCCATAACTCCGTCGCGAGGGACATCGAACCTTGCACTCTAACGACTACGGACTGACTCCTTGTTACGCTTGGCGCCAACTGTTACCAATTGCACGCTAAATAAGAATGAAACAAAGTGCGCTGATGATACTATTGGTCGCAGAGATGACTGGTGGTTTGCAGTTTGTTTGTCCTTACTGCTCATGAAATGTGTTTCTCTATTGATTAAGAATTGTAAGATACGACTTTTTATATCGTATTTTTTGTTATCTGAATTTCGTTCCTGTTTCTTGCACACACTAAAGAAAAGGTGTAGGATGTTAGACTCTTGTACAATAAATTCCACTACAGTGCCCAATGTTTTACTTGTTACCGAATTCCTACTGCACTACCCCGGGAATAAATGCTGATGACTGCTTCCGTCCCGCTTGACCTATGTGGCCTGTTTGCTTATGACTAGTGAAACATACACTGAAGCGGCAAAAAAACTGGTATAGGCATGCGTATACAAATACAGAGATACGTTAAAAGGCAGAATATTGCGCTGCGGTCGGCGATGCCTATATAAGACAATAAGTGTCTGGCGCAATTGTTAGATCGGTTACTGCTGCTTCAATGGCAGAGTATCAAGATTTAAGTGAGTTTGAACGTGGTGCTATAGTTGGTGCACGAGCGATGGGACACAGAATCTCCGAGATAGCGATGAAGTGGGGATTTTCCCGTACGACCATTTCACGAGTGTACGGTGAATATCAGGAATCCGGTAAAACATCAAATCTCCGATATCGCTGCGGCCGGAAAAGGATCCAGCAAGATCGGGTCGAACAATGACTGAAGGGAATCGTTCAACGTGACAAAGTGCAACACTTCCGCAAATTGCTGCAGATTTCAGTGTTGGGCCATCAACAAGTGTCAGCGTGCGAACCATTCAACGGAACATTATCGATATGGGTTTCCGGAGCCGAAGACTCACCCGTGTACCCTTGATGACTATATGACACAAAGCTTTACGCCTCACCTGGGCCCTTCAACACCGACGCCGAGCGGGCTGGTGTGGCCGAGCGGTTCTAGGCGCTACAGTCTGGAGCCGCGCTACCGTTACGGTCGCAGGTTCGAATCCTGCCTCGGGCATGGATGTGTGTGATGTCCTTAGGTTAGTCAGGTTTAAGTAGCTCTAAGTCCTAGGGGACTGATGACCTCAGAAGTTAAGTCCCATAGTGCTCAGAGCCATTTGAATTTGAACCGACGCCGACATGTTGCCTGGTCGGACGAGGCTTGTTTCAAATTGTATCGAGCGAATGGACGTGTGCGGGTATGGAGATTACCTCATGAATCCATGGATCCTGCATGTCAGCAGGGGACAGCTCAGCTGGTGGAGGCTCTGTAATGGTGTGGGCCGTGTGCAGTAGGGATGATATGACACCCCTGATAGTCTAGATACGACTGTGACAGGTGACACGTACGCAAGCATTCTGTCTCATCACCAGCGTCCATTCATGTCCATTGTGCATTATGACGGACTTGGGCAATTCCAGCAGGACAATGAGACACCTCACATGTCCAGAATTGCTACAGAGTGGCTTCAGAACACTCTTCTGACTTTAAACACTTCCGCTGGCCACCGAACTCCCCAGACATGAACATTATTGAGTATATCTGGGATGACGTGTAGCGTGATGTTCAGAAGAGATTTCCATCCCCTCCCATTCTTATGGATTTATGGATAGCCCTGCAGGATTCATGGTGACGGTTCCCTCCAACACTACTTCAGACATTAGTGGAATCCATGCCTTGTAGTGTTGCGGCACTTCTGCGTTCTCGCTGGGGCCCTACACAATATTAGGCAGGTGTGCCAGTTTCTATGGCTCTTCAGTGTAATTCTCTGGAAACAAGGGGACATTAGTGTCTTTCGTGTTTGGCGTTGTTACTAAGACGTTTAGGGTACGTAAGGGGCGGGAACAAAGTCATATGTTGAATGATCACTATTAAGGACACGGCAATGCAGCGCACTCAGGTGAGATAACGTTACAGAACTAGAGAATGAGGCCACAGTGTGGAACTCCATTTGGTCCGATGGTCGAATCGTGCTATATCCAGATCTGGAGATCCTTCGAATGTGACAGTTACCCGATGATGGACTGCATGGGAACGTAAGGGCTGGGATACTCTTCATCAAGATTACGGTCGATCACGTTTGAGCACCACAACGGAAGACCGGAGTAATGTACACCATGTACATCGTATCACCTTCAGATGTACCCCAGCCACCCGAGAACATTTAATGGAATCCTTGCAAGATCCTGTCTCATCCCACGCCACTGGTCGGAGACCAGAAACAACTGGGTTAGGGAATTACTGTCCCACGCGTAGACTGCCACTACAACCACGACAGAAATGGCTGCAACTCATTAATTAAGATTTCCGTCAGAGTTGCAATTAATATTTTCGTTAGTGACTAGGTTCGAACTTTTCGTTCATTCTCATACCATTACCCATATTAAAATGCACAATGTTGTTAACAAAATATGAAATACAGTGTTTTCAAACATTTTGTGTGCGCGGATTACAGCAGTGTAATAAATATTTTGTGACGTACCTGCATTTTTAATGATTTACTGTACATTATACATTTGTTTTCATATCAGGTGAATATAACAAATGTTATTTGACTTCTTACTTGTCGAAATACAGTCGATTATCTTGTGGAACATACAATCATTTTTCTGTAGCCCAGACTGGTTGGAATTTTGTAACTACATACGAGGAACATTTCAACCCAAACAGCAAGACTGCTTTTGACCATTATTTGCAAAGCATAAAATATACAGAGGGTGATACTGACAGTACTATGAAAATTTTACACGTGGCACCTAAAGGAATGAATTTAGACATACTTGATGCATCGGAAATATGTAAATGGAAGATTAAGAAACCGGACAAATTGATGAAAGAATGGTGCTAATTTAAACAAAGTAAGTTTTTTTCTATTTGTGAAGAATTATTCATGATTCAGTAAAGCAGATAGCTTATGACATACCCATGATTTATGAAACAGTACGATAATATCTGAGACCTTTACCAATACAGAACCTATGTGTTGATTTGTAGCATTATGAACTGAGAGACAGATAATGTGGACACACAATAAGAAACTGAAGGCGTCTGTCAAATTTTTATGTCTAAAGAACTAAAGATACCTATCGAAATTTGAATGTATTAAGACAACCGTAATACTGTCAAGTAACATTTGTTATATTTATTTGACTTAAAAACAAATGCATTATACACTCCTGGAAATTGAAATAAGAACACCGTGAATTCATTGTCCCAGGAAGGGGAAACTTTATTGACACTTTCCTGGGGTCAGATACATTACATGATCACACTGACAGAACCACAGGCACATAGACACAGGCAACAGAGCATGCACAATGTCGGCACTAGTACAGTGTATATCCACCTTTCGCAGCAATGCAGGCTGCTATTCTCCCATGGAGACGATCGTAGAGATGCTGGATGTAGTCCTGTGGAACGGCTTGCCATGCCATTTCCACCTGGCGCCTCAGTTGGACCAGCGTTCGTGCTGGACGTGCAGACCGCGTGAGACGACGCTTCATCCAGTCCCAAACATGCTCAATGGGGGACAGATCCGGAGATCTTGCTGGCCAGGGTAGTTGACTTACAACTTCTAGAGCACGTTGGGTGGCACGGGATACATGCGGACGTGCATTGTCCTGTTGGAACAGCAAGTTCCCTTGCCGGTCTAGGAATGGTAGAACGATGGGTTCGATGACGGTTTGGATGTACCGTGCACTATTCAGTGTCCCCTCGACGATCACCAGTGGTGTACGGCCAGTGTAGGAGATCGCTCCCCACACCATGATGCCGGGTGTTGGCCCTGTGTGCCTCGGTCGTATGCAGTCCTGATTGTGGCGCTCACCTGCACGGCGCCAAACACGCATACGACCATCATTGGCACCAAGGCAGAAGCGACTCTCATCGCTGAAGACGACACGTCTTCATTCGTCCCTCCATTCACGCCTGTCGCGACACCACTGGAGGCGGACTGCACGATGTTGGGGCGTGAGCGGAAGACGGCCTAACGGTGTGCGGAACCGTAGCCCAGCTTCATGGAGACGGTTGCGAATGGTCCTCGCCGATACCCCAGGAGCAACAGTGTCCCTAATTTGCTGGGAAGTGGCGGTGCGGTCCCCTACGGCACTGCGTAGGATCCTACGGTCTTGGCGTGCATCCGTGCGTCGTTGCGGTTCGGTCCCAGGTCGACGGGCATGTGCTCCTTCCGCCGACCACTGGCGGCAACATCGATGTACTGTGGAGACCTCACGCCCCACGTGTTGAGCAATTCGGCGGCACGTCCACCCGGCCTCCCGCATGGCCACTATACGCCCTCGCTCAAAGTCCGTGAACTGCACATACGGTTCACGTCCACGCTGTCGCGGCATGCTACCAGTGTTAAAGACTGCGATGGAGCTCCGTATGCCACGGCAAACTGGCTGACACTGACGGCGGCGGTGCACAAATGCTGCGCAGCTAGCGCCATTCGACGGCCAACACCGCGGTTCCTGGTGTGTCCGCTGTGCCGTGCGTGTGATCATTGCTTGTACAGCCCTCTCGCAGTGTCAGGAGCAAGTATGGTGGGTCTGACACACCGGTGTCAATGTGTTCTTTTTTCCATTTCCAGGAGTGTAGTATCAGTGAGCGTGCTGTTCGTGTGTAGAATGGGGAATACCTGCGATCTGAGTTTGACCGAGGGCAGATCGTGATAGCCAGGAGGCTCGACACGAACATTTGGGAAACTGCACGACTTATCAGTGGTTAAGGAATGCTGTGGTGAGTGTCTTCAACACATGGTGAAACCACGTCCAGACGTCGTGAGTTTGGGCTGCTATCCATCATTACAGAAGTCGGACGTCGTATCCTGGGCAGACTGGCTAAACAACACAGGAGGCGAACTGTGGTGAACTGACATCAGTCTTTAATCCTATGCAGAGTACGTATGTGTTTGAACACACAGTGCACCCAACACTCCTAACGATGGCCCTCCGCAGCCGGCGATCCATGCATGTGCCAATTTTAATACCACGAGATCGGTAAATGCGATTGTAATGAGCACGTGACCATCGGAACTGGACGTTGGTGCAGTGGCAGAGCGTTACATGGTCTGGTAAATTCCGATACATTCTTCATCATGTCGATTGGAGGGCGCGAATCCAGTGTAACAGCTCCTTGGCACCTGTACTGCAGGACGGAGACAAGCTAGCGGCGGCTCCGTTGTGCTCTGGGAAACATTCATGTGTGCATCCATGGGTACAGCGGAAGACTAGAGATAGGACGTTCATATTCATAGGGCATGTACATTAGTAGGTTCTGCTGAAATGATTAGCATTTGAACCATGTCGGCTCGTACATTCAAGGTTAACATCGATATCGAGGTGCCACAGCATCTACCGGTAAAATGAGCCTGCGAAGGTAATGTGTCAGTGTGACTTGAGCAGACGTGCAGGACGCCTTGCAGACGTATGCGTGAATCGTACAGTCAAATGAGTGAGTTTGGAAGAGGGCACATTACTGGCATGAGAAAATGTGATGCATCCATCCGGGAAATTGCTGCTCGTGTGGGACGAAGTGTTTCGGCAGTGCGGCGGGTGTCTACAGAATGGTTCACGGAAGGTTGTAGAATACGACGAGATGGATTAGGTCGCATAATCCAGACCCCTCCCCCAGGAGATCAACACTTCATTTGAATGGAATTGCAGGACAGATCTGCGTCCTCCTCGGCTCTGGCGAACAGTTGAACACATCGTATACTATCAGGAGTGTCAGCCCGCCGACGTTTGTTATGGCGTGGTTTACGTGCGCGTCGTCCACTTCTCTGCCTACCTTTGATGAGTGATCAGAAACATGATAGACGGCAGTGGTGTATGAAACGACGTCGCTGGGGACAGGAATGGCATTAGACAGTGTTCTCGGACGAATCCGGTTCTGTTTGTTCGAAAAGGATGGCCACAGACAGCGGGAGCGGCATCACAGTGACTGCATTCGCACAAGACATATAGCACCAACTCAGGCCTTATGGTGTGGAGTGTTATTGGGTACAACCACAAATGACAATTGATGTGTATCCAAGGTACTGTGACCATTGTGTCCTACGTGAACGACATCCTGTGACCCGTAGCCATACCCATTCTGCACCAGACGCCATTTTTCAGCAAGACAATGTACTACTACATGTTGCTACACGAACACATGCCTTCTTGGCGTCACAGTACGTCCGCATTTTACCCTGGTCCGCCAGGTACCATAGATGAACTTTGGACCCAGGTGAATGCAGCATGGATGGCTGTACCACAGGACGCCACTCGTGCCTTATACGCGTCGATACCATCACGCATGAAACAAATTATCATTGTCCATGGAGGATCCTGTGCCTACTAGGCTGAACGTAGGTGACCGAAATGCTAATCATTTCTGCAGAACATACTAGTGTACATGTCCTGTGAATATGAACGACTTATCTCTAGTTGATCAAGGTGTTCTACTTAAACTGTATATACAGGCTGGCCCACTTCAACGTTTCAGCGCAAATACCTCTAGAACAACAACGGATAGTGAAAAACGACTTTCGCAGGAATGAATGTAAGGCAGGTGCTTGTGAAAGCAAATAGTATGAGACATCCTACACGTGAGCAAATATTATTATCAACCCAAGCTTATTTTTTTTAATGAACACACCGTATTATTTCTTATGCAATCGATAAATGAAAAATCACAAAAAGAAGGGCGTCGGTTGCATCGCAATACGTCAGTTACATTCTGAGAAATTACAAAGTGAAGTTGAGAGGTGAAATAAACGAAACGCACCACTACTGCACATCCCGAGATGAAAGCGTGAATCCCACGTTGCCCTTAATCGCGATGTGATTGACGTACTACGACAGAACAACCGCTAGTCACACACAATGAAGAATACGGAAAGGTTGCAATAGTGGAGCGTTTCGTTTATTTCAAACGTCAACTTCGCTTTGCAGTTTCCGGAATGTAATTGACGTATTGCAATAGAATCAACGCCGTTCTTTTTATGATTTTTCATGTTATTGATTGCTTAAGAAATAATACGGGGGTTGCCCATTAAAAAAAAAAAAACAAGAAAAGAAGTAAGTTAGTGTTGTTTTCCAGAGTTACACTATATGATCAAATGCATCCGGACACCACCAAAAACATACGTTTTTCATATTAGGTGCTTTGTGCTGCCACCTACTGCCACGTACTCCATATCAGCGACCTCAGTAGTCATTAGACTTCTACATCTGCATCTACATCTACATCGATACTCCGCAAGCCACCTGACGGTGTGTGGCGGAGGGTACCTTGAATACCTCTATCGGTTCTCCCTTCTATTCCAGTCTCGTATTGTTCGTGGAAAGAAGGATTGTCGGTATGCTTCTGTGTGGGCTCTAATCTCTCTGATTTTATCTTCATGGTCTCTTCGCGAGATATACGTAGGATGGAGCAATATACTGCTTGACTCTTCGGTGAAGGTATGTTCTCGAAACTTCAATAAAAGACCGTACCGAGGTACTGAGCGTCTCTCCTGCAGAGTCTCCCACTGGAGTTTATCTACCACCTCCGTAACGCTTTCGCGATTACTAAATGATCCTGTAACGAAGCGCGCTGCTCTCCGTTGGATCTTCTCTATCTCTTCTATCAACCCTATCTGGTACGGATCCCACACTGTTGAGCAGCATTCAAGCAGTGGGCGAACAAGTGTGCTGTAACCGACTTCCTTTGTTTTCGGATTGCATTTCCTTAGGATTCTTCCAACGAATCTCAATCTGGCATCTGCTTTACCAACGATCAACTTTATATGATCATTCCATTTTAAATCACTCCTAATGCGTACTCCCAGATAATTTATGGAATTAACTGCTTCCAGTTGCTGACCTGCTATATTGTAGCTAAATGATAAGGGATCTTTCTTTCTATGTATTCGCAGCACATTACACTTGTCTACATTGAGATTCAATTGCCATTCGCTACACGATGCGTCAATTCGCTGCAGATCCTCCTGCATTTCAGTACAATTTTCCATTGTTACAACCTCTCGATATACCACGGCATCAACCGCAAAAAGCCTCAGTGAACTTCCGATGTTATCCACAAGGTCATTTATGTATATTGTGAATAGCAACGGTCCTACGACACTCCCCTGCGGCACACCTGAAATCACTCTTACTTCGGAAGACTTCTCTCCATTGAGAATGACATGCTGCGTTCTGTTATCTAGGAACTCTTCAAGCCAATCACACAACTGGTCTGATAGTCCATATGCTCTTACTTTGTTCATTACACGACTGTGGGGAACTGTATCGAACGCCTTGCGGAAGTCAAGAAACACGGCATCTACCTCTGAACCCGTGTCTATGGCCCTCTGAGTCTCGTGGACGAACAGCGCGAGCTGGATTTCATACGATCGTCTTTTTCTAAACCCATGCTGATTCCTACAGAGTAGATTTCTAGTCTCCAGAAAAGTCATTATACTCGAACATAATACGTGTTCCAAAATTTTGCAACTGATCGACGTTAGAGATTGGAACGCTACGCTCTTCTAGAGACCTGCGTTACACCGCTGCAAGAAGGGGGGTAAGTTCCTTCGCGTACTCTGTGTAAAATCGAACTGGTATCCCATCAGGTCCAGCGGCCTTTCCTCTTTTGAGCGATTTTAATTGTTTCTCTATCCCTCTGTCGTCTATTTCGATAGCTATCATTTTGTCATCTGTGCGACAGTCTAGAGGAGGAACTACGGTGCAGTCTTCCTCTGTGAAACAGCTTTGGAAAAAGACATTTAGTATTTCGGCCTTTAGTCTGTCATCCTCTGTTTCAGTACCATTTTGCTCACAGAGTGTCTGGACATTTTGTTTTGATCCACCTACCGCTTTGACATAAGACCAAAATTTCTTAGGATTTTCTGCCAGGTCAGTACACAGAACTTTACTTTCGAATTCATTGAACGCCTCTCGCATAGCCCTCCTCACACTACATTTCGCTTCGCGTAATTTTTGTTTGTCTGCAAGGCTTTGGCTATATTTATGTTTGCTGTGAAGTTCCCTTTGCTTCCGCAACAGTTTTCTAACTCGGTTGTTGTACCATGGTTTTGAACTTTGTCCACTGATCCTCAACACTATCTGTACTTGAGACAAAACTTTTGTGTTGAGCCGTCAACTACTCTGATATCTGCTTTTTGTCACTTTTGCTAAACAGAAAAATCTTCCTACCTTTTGTTAATATTTCTATTTACGGCTGAAATCATCGATGCAGTAACCGCTTTATGATCGCTGATTCCCTGTTCTGGGTTAACTGTTTCAAATAGTTCGGGTCTGTTTGTAACCAGAAGGTCTAATATGTTATCGCCACGAGTCGGTTCTCTGTTTAACAGCTCAAGGCAGTTTTCAGATAATGCACTTAAAAAAATTTCACTGGATTCTTTGTCCGTGCCATCCGTTGTGAACCTTTGAGTCTCCCAGTCTATATCCGGCAAATTAAAATTTTCCAGGAAGTTTCATATCAGCGCACACTCTGCTGCAGAGTGAAAATCTCATTCTGGAAACTTTTAACAAGTCTGCTAATTCACTAAAGGCGGCTGATAGCCGACTAAACATTGGTTACTAGACACTTCTTGTTGAAAACAATGAAAATAGGACTACCTGTCTCTGGACTGTATTCAAAACAAACACGAAATCTATGGAACACTATTACTAGCACTCGAAAATTATAGCTTCCTAAAAGAAAAAACACATGGAAGAAGTGACAAGGAAGAAAAATACAGTTAATACTTAAATTAACGTAGTTCGCTGCACAGCAGATGTGACGCAGACGGCAGTTACGACGACATCGTGAGAGAGCAGAATGGGGCGCTCTGCGGAACTCACTGATTTCGTACGTGGTCAGGTGATTGTATGTCACTTGTGTTATACGTATGTACGCGAGATTTCCACACTCCTAAACGTCCCTAAGTCCACTGTTTCCGATGTGATAGTGAAGTCGAAATGTGAACGGACACGTACAGCACAAAAGCGTAAAGGCTGATCTCGTCTGTTGACTGACAGAGACCGCTGACAGTTGAAAAGGGTCGTAATGTGTAATAGGCAGACATCTATCCAAACAATCACACAAGAATTCCAAATCCCATCACGATCCACTACCAGTACAATGACAGTTAGGGCAGGAGTTGAGAAACCTTGGATTTCATGATCGAGCGGCTGCTCATAAGCCACACATCACGCCGGTAAATGCCAAACGACGCCTCGCTTAGTGTAAGGACCGTAAACATTGGACGATGAAACAGTGGAAAAACGTTGTGTAGAATGACGAATCATGGTACGCAATGTAGTGATCCGATGGCAGGGTTTGGGTATGCCGAATGCCCCGTGAACGTCATCTGCCAGCGTGTGTAGTGCCAACCGTAAAATTCGAAGGCGGTGGTGTTATGGTGTGATCGTGTTTATCATGGAGGGGCATGCACCCTTTGTTGTTTTGCGTGGCACTATCACAGCAAAGGCCTACAATGATATTTTAAGCACCTTCTTGCTTCCCACTGCTGAAGAGGAATTCGAGGATGTCGATTGCATCTTTCAACTCTATCGAGCACCTGTTGTTCATAATGCACGGCCTGTGGCGGAGTGGTTACACGACAATAACATCCCTGTAATGGACTAGCCTGCACAGAGCTCTAATCTGAATCCTATAGAACACCTTTGGGATGTTTTGGAACGCCGTCTTCGTGCCACGTCTCACCTCTCCTCAGTGCAGCACTCCGTGAAGAATGGGCTGTCATTCCCCAAGAAACCTTCCAGCGCCTGACTGAACGTATGCCTGCGGGAGTGGAAGCTGTCATAAAGGCCAAGGGTGGGCCAACACCGTACTGAATTCCAGCATTACCTCTAGAGCGCGCCACGAACTTGTAAGTCATTTTCAGCCAGGTGTCTGGATACTTTTGATCACTTAGTGTATTTGCTCTGAAACGTTTAAGTGGGCCATCATATAAATACTGACAGCACACACACACACACACACACACACACACACACACACACACACACACACATTCATATACCATTGCTTTAATCGCCAATTTGTATAAAAATTTATTTTAACAAGTTTTTATTTAATTAAACTGGTACAGAGCTTGCGTCTAAATAGCGCGCACCTAGGTGCCCTTTTTATTTGTATTCCAAACTAAGAATGCCAACTATAAGTTTAGTAGGAAGAATATGTTGTTGTGGTCTTCAGTCCAGAGACAGGTTTGATGCAGCTCTCCATGCTACTCTATCCTGTGCAAGCTTCTTCATCTCCCAGTACCTACTGCAACCTACATCCTTCTGAATCTGTTTAGTGTATCGATCTCTTGGTCTCCCTCTCCGATTTTAACCCTCCACGCTGCCCTCCAATACTAAATTGGTGGTTCCTTGATGCCTCACATTATGTCCTACCAACCGATCCCTTCTTCAAGTCAAGTTGTGCCACAAATTTCTCTTCTCCCCAATTCTGTTTAGTACCTCCTCATTAGTTATGTGATCTACCCATCTAATCTTCAGCATCCTTCTGTAGCACCACATTTAGAAAGCTTCTATTCTCTTTTAGTCTAAACTATTTGTCGTCCACGTTTCACTTCCACACATGGCTACACTGCATACAAATACTTTCAGAAACGACTTCCTGACACTTAAATCTATACTCGATGTTAACAAATTTCTCTTCTCCAGAAACGCTTTCCTTGCCATTGCCAGTCTACATTTGATATCCTCTCTACTTCCACCATCATCAGTTATTTTGCTCCCCAAATAGCAAAACTCCTTTACTACTTTAAGTGTCTCATTTCCTAATCTAATTCCGTCAGCATCACCCGACTTAATTCGACTACATTCCATTATCCTCGTTTTGCTTTTGTTAATGTTCATCTTATATCCTCCTTTCAAGACACTGTCCATTCCGTTCAACTGCTCTTCTAAGTCCTTTGCTGTCTCTGACAGAATTACAATGTCATCGGCGAACTTTAAAGTTTTTATTTCTTCTCCATGGATTTTAATACCTACTCGGAATTTTTCTTTTGTTTCCTTCACTGCTTGGGCAGTATACAGATTGAATGATATCGGGGACAGGCTACAACCCTGTCTCACTCCCTTCCCAAATTCTGCTTCCCTTTCATGCCCCTCGACTCTTATAACTGCCATCTGGTTTCTGTACAAATTGTAAATAGCCTTTCGCTCCCTGTATTTTACCCCTGCCACCTTCAGAATTAGAAAGAGAGTATTCCAGCCAACATTGTCAAAAGCTTTCTCTAAGTCTACAAATGCTAAAAATGTAGGTTAGCCTTTTCTTAATCTATTTTCTAAGATAAGTCGTAGGGTCAGTATTGCCTCACGTGTTCCAACATTTCTACTGAATCGAAGCTGATCTTCCCCGAGGTCGGCTTCTACCAGTTTTTCCATTCGTCTGTAAAGAATTCGCATTAGTATTTTGCAGCTGTGACTTATTAAACTGATAGTTCGGTAAAATTCACATCTGTCAACACCTACTTCCTTTGGGATTGGAATTATTATATTCTTCTTGAAGTGTGAGGGAATTTCGCCTGTCTCATACATCCTGCTCACCAGATGGTAGAGTTTTGTCAGGACTGGCTCTCCCAAGGCTGTCAGTAGTTCTAATGGAATGTTGTCTACTCCCGGGGCCTTGTTTCGACTTACGTCTTTCAGTGCTCTGTCAAACTCTTCACGCAGTATCATATCTCCCATTTCATCTTCATCTATCTCCTCTTTCATTTCCATAACATTGTCCTCAAGAACATCGCCCCTGTATAGACCCTCTATATACTCCTTCCACCTTTCTGCTTTCCCTTCTTTGCTTAGAACTGGGTTTCCATCTGAGCTCTTGATATTCATGCAAGTGGTTCTCTTTTCTCCAAAGGTCACTTTAATTTTCCTGTAGGCCGTATCTATCTTACACCTCGTGAGATAAACCTCTACATCCTTACATTTGTCCTCTAGCCATGCCTGCTTAGTCATTTTGCACTTCCTGTCGATCTCATTTTTGAGACGTTTGTATTCCTTTTTGCCTGCTTCACTTGCTGCATTTTTGTATTTTCTCCTTTCATCAATTAAATTCAGTATCTCTTTTGTTACCCAAGGATTTCTAGTAGCCCTCATCTTTTTACCTACTTGATCCTCTGCTGCCATCACTATTTCATTCCTCAAAGCTACCCATTCTTCTTCTACTGTATTTCTTTCCCGAATTCTTGTCCATCGTTCCCTAATGCTCTCCCTGAAACTCTCTATACCCTCTGGTTCTGTCAGTTTATCCAGATGCCATCTCTTTAAATTCCCACCTTTTTGCAGTTTCTTTAGTTTTAATCTACAGCTCATAACCAATAGATTGTAGTCATAGTCCACATCTGCCCTGGAAATGTCTTACAATTTAAAACCTGGTTCCTAAACCTCCGTCTTACCATTGCATTATCTATCTGAAACCTGTCAGTATCTCCAGGCTTCTTCCATGTATACAACCTTCTTTTATGATTCTTGAACCAAGTGCTAGCTATGATTAAATTATGCTCTGTGCAAAATTTTACCAGCCGGCTTCCTCTTTCATTCCTTACCCCCATTCCATATTCACCTACAACGTTTCCTTCTCTTCCTTTTCCTACTATCGAATTCCAGTCACCCATGACTATTAAATTTTCGTCTCCCTTCACTATCTGAATAATTTCTTTTATCTCATCATACATTTCATCAATGTCTTCGTCATCTGCGAAGCTAGTCGGCATTTAAACTTGTACTACTTTGGTAGGCGTGGGCTTCGTATCTATCTTTGCCACAATAATGCGTTCACTATTCTGTTTGTAGTAGCTTACCCGCATTCCTGTTTTTTTATTCATTATTAAACCTACGCCTGCATTACCCCTATTTGATTTTGTATTTATAATCCTGTATTCACCTGACCAAAAGACTTGTTCCTCCTGCCACCGAACTTCACTAATTCCCACTGTATCTAACTGTAACCTATCCATTTCCCTTTTTAAATTTTCTAACCTACCTGCCCGATTACGGGATCTGACATTCCACGCTCCGACCCGTAGAACGCCAGTTTTCTTTCTACTGATAACAACGTCCTCCTGAGTTGTCCCCGCCCGGAGATCCGAATGGGGGACTATTTTACCTCCGGAATATTTTACCCAAGAGGACACCATCATTATTTAACCATACAGTAAAGCTGCATGCCCTCGGCAAAAATTACGGCTGTAGTTTCCCCTTGCTTTCAGCCGTTCGCAGTACCAGCACAGCAAGGCCGTTTTGGTTAGTGTTACAAGGCCAGATCAGTCAATCATCCAGACTGTTGCCCCTGCAACTTCTGAAAAGGCTGCTGCCCCTCTTCAGGAACCACACGTTTGTCTGGTCTCTCAACAGATACCCCTCCGTTGTGGTTGCACCTACGGTACGGCTATCTGTATCGTTGAGGCACGCAAGGCTCCCCACCAATGGCAAGGTCCATGGTTCATTGGGGGGGGGGGGGGGCGGAAGAATAATATATAATTTAGTGATATAGGAAGAATATATCACTAAATTATTAGGTGACTTCATGGCGTTCAGGATATTGTATTTAGTACAACGAGCTGCCGCCTCTGGTAGCAATGGTAGATCTAACCCAGCTGTCAGTCAGGGGTATAGATACGGGGACGACGACGATGACGACGACGACAACAGAATCCATCACCCCTCCCTCTCGAGCCACGAAGGTTTTTTTGTGGGTTTAAAGTCGCTCACGTTAAAATATCGTTAGCTGTAATGAATAGAAGATTAAATTTTGTCTGTTGAACACTTACAACGATTGTTAGACTGCAACATTTGGCAGTAGCGAGAAGTGGCACGATGTCTGTAATTTGTTGACGCCACGTTGAGCTTCGGCTTGTTAATTGTTACCGGTGCATGTCGGTACACTTCGTGCCGATTATCTTATGTTTTGCAATTGCTTCCAACTTCAGTGTAGCAATGTAGTAGTGCGGCGAACTCGTGTAGCGTGTATCAACTGAAAAATGAATAGCGTAATGAGTGTGTCTAAACATGAAAAACATATTGTGTGCTTCCACTTAACCTTGTTACTACCGCGATGCGTCTTAACTATTGATGCTTACCTCCGCGCACGCATGCCTGAAGTGGTACCTTTATATAGCCGACACGTAACATTCCCCGTCTTACGGCCTTTCTCAACGTGACGACAAGTTTCTCTTTCCAGCTTTCTCCGCATCTCATAGTACACAAAGACTGAAACTCATATTAGTACCGACAGTTTATATCGGCTTCTGTAGATATTTAGGGAGTGGAACTATGACGTCTGAGATCACTAAAACCTGAAATACAAGAAACATGGTTTAAAAACACAGTGATTAACAAAAACTTGGAGGCTTTTAATATCATACACTTTAGAATGCTCAGAGTTTCACGTGTAGTAATTTAACAGCAGTATATGTAACACATAACACGTAAGTGAGACCAATTTCCAACCTCATAGCAGAACCCGCTGGCTATGTCCTGGATTCATTGACCAGTCACCGAGCGTGTGTTTGTTTACATGGGGGTTAAATTACGAATAGAGTCTATGGAAGTTTTAAAACGTTGAATCACACTGATAACAAGAAGGGAGTTGCAGTACTTAGCGTGACTGACCTTATGTCGTTTGTCTAGTTCATCTGAAGTGTTACTTCAGGGTAAGTTTTTTTATTTATATTTTGGAATGGTGAGGTGTTATTAAATAACTGTGTCAATTTAACCTTACATGACAATAAATGCACTTAAATAAACCATAAATAGTCTGTTTCCAGTGGCCTTTTAAGTGCATTAAAAATAAGGGTAATGCTCCACAAGACAAAATGGTTGGGGGAAAAACATTTAAAGTGTGGAAATGTGTTTTTATATGTACTGTAATGTACAGAATAATGTTCGTAGCGAAAGGAAAATGTGTTGTCATTCACTTAATTACGTACTTAAGTAACATGCCCGCAGGCCTGTTGTTGGGGGAAGAGGGAGGCTACAATGCCATCCCATAGTTTGGTATAACTACATATATAATTTTGCTTTTGATTCCTACTTCATTTCTATAATAGTTAGAAAGGGCTACTGATCCTTTCCCCGATGGAAGCACTACATGTACACTCCTGGAAATTGAAATAAGAACACCGTGAATTCATTGTCCCAGGAAGGGGAAACTTTATTGACACATTCCTGGGGTCAGATACATCACATGATCACACTGACAGAACCACAGGCACATAGACACAGGCAACAGAGCATGCACAATGTCGGCACTAGTACAGTGTATATCCACCTTTCGCAGCAATGCAGGCTGCTATTCTCCCATGGAGACGATCGTAGAGATGCTGGATGTAGTCCTGTGGAACGGCTTGCCATGCCATTTCCACCTGGCGCCTCAGTTGGACCAGCGTTCGTGCTGGACGTGCAGACCGCGTGAGACGACGCTTCATCCAGTCCCAAACATGCTCAATGGGGGACAGATCCGGAGATCTTGCTGGCCAGGGTAGTTGACTTACAACTTCTAGAGCACGTTGGGTGGCACGGGATACATGCGGACGTGCATTGTCCTGTTGGAACAGCAAGTTCCCTTGCCGGTCTAGGAATGGTAGAACGATGGGTTCGATGACGGTTTGGATGTACCGTGCACTATTCAGTGTCCCCTCGACGATCACCAGTGTTGTACGGCCAGTGTAGGAGATCGCTCCCCACACCATGATGCCGGGTGTTGGCCCTGTGTGCCTCGGTCGTATGCAGTCCTGATTGTGGCGCTCACCTGCACGGCGCCAAACACACATACGACCATCATTGGCACCAAGGCAGAAGCGACTCTCATCGCTGAAGACGACACGTCTCCATTCGTCCCTCCATTCACGCCTGTCGCGACACCACTGGAGGCGGGCTGCACGATGTTGGGGCGTGAGCGGAAGACGGCCTAACGGTGTGCGGGACCGTAGCCCAGCTTCATGGAGACGGTTGCGAATGGTCCTCGCCGATACCCCAGGAGCAACAGTGTCCCTAATTTGCTGGGAAGTGGCGGTGCGGTCCCCTACGGCACTGTGTAGGATCCTACGGACTTGGCGTGCATCCGTGCGTCGCTGCGGTCCGGTCCCAGGTCGACGGGCACGTGCACCTTCCGCCGACCACTGGCGACAACATCGATGTACTGTGGAGACCTCACGCCCCACGTGTTGAACAATTCGGCGGTACGTCCACCCGGCCTCCCGCATGCCCACTATACGCCCTCGCTCAAAGTCCGTCAACTGCACATACGGTTCACGTCCACGCTGTCGCGGCATGCTACCAGTGTTAAAGACTGCGATGGAGCTCCGTATGCCACGGCAAACTGGCTGACACTGACGGCGGCGGTGCACAAATGCTGCGCAGCTAGCGCCATTCGACGGCCAACACCGCGGTTCCTGGTGTGTCCGCTGTGCCGTGCGTGTGATCATTGCTTGTACAGCCCTCTCGCAGTGTCCGGAGCAAGTATGGTGGGTCTGACACACCGGTGTCAATGTGTTCTTTTTTCCATTTCCAGGAGTGTATGTAACAAAGACATGTATCCCTTGCCGCCACTCCATGTGCTATGCTCAAGTGACGATGATGAATGCAATGGAGCATCTTTATTTCTCCTCGGAGTCTCCACTCACGGATATGTCCTTCGTGTTGCTGTCCGCACAACCGAGACACGTCCCTGCAGATGACGTGCAAGTACTCCTGTGTCTGGTGTCGTTGGGTGTACCACTCTCAGGGCACCTCTTTCTGCTGCTGTGTCAAGGGAAACCCTAACAACGATCGCCGTTCAGACATTTCATGTGAATGAATGTTCGTTCTTTAGATGTTGCTGGAGTGAAGCTAGAACTTGCAACAACAATTTCAGCATCCAGTAGCTTCATCAATAACGGCTAAGGTGTTACAACCCGATTACCAACATTAGTAATTATATAACAACTTACGCTCGCTCCACTTTTACCGCATCAGTATAAATTATTCTACTTCGGATTATAATGATACCTGTGTCATTGTGAATATTTGAGACGATTTAAATTTTTTTGTTAAAATTTAACGTTTCATTGATATAAAGAACACGTAGGATGGCGAAAGGAAGCTGCTGTGACATTGTACAAGGAACAAAACGGGGTTTTCCTGTGCTGTGATTTGGGAACAATAATAATCAGTTTTTCGACATCCACTGTTGCACAAAGGACTTCAACAGACATTTCCACACATTATGGGAGTTACATGTTGCTATTTTATGTATTCTAATGTTATTTACCTGCTTCCTACTAGCAATCGTGTCAGTCTTTTCTTATGTTTTGTAATCCAGGAAAGAAATTTCTTGATACATGTACTACCTGTTATACAGCAAAAATGTATTACGGGCACATGTAAAATTTTATCATAGTGCTCTCCAGAAAGCACAGAGTCAAGGCAAGCCAGGGCAACGCCTCATGTCACAATCAGAATGACAAACAGGTAGAACGCCGACATTACAGAAAGCAAAACAGAACCGGAAGATATTGCCTCACCTCTCAGGAGCGAGAAGCCCGCGTCGTGAACTCAGCAACATGACTTCAGCGAGGACAAGACATCGCATCATTCTAACAGCACAGCTAAATTTCGAAATGGAGAGTAAAAGTTTAACAAGAGCACTTGTCAGCCAGCAGATATGGCCGAAAACTGAAGACCTGTAAGCCATTCTTATGAAATAGAAGCGTGGTGAAGACCAGGAATGAGCCCGGAAAAATAAGCCACATTCAGTCATCGACGGCCAGAGTTAACGTCATTGCCTCAGACAGGCACTAATAAATACTAAGGCTGTACCTGTGATATGCTGCTACCGTTCGTGAAGATCACTTCTTCCGTGCTGACTCTTATCTGTATGGTCTGCCGTACTCCGTCTCTGTGAGCTGTTGACATCGCAACCACTTATCAGAAGATTTGTTGATTTCTGCCTCAGGCTTGCTGAGCTGAACTGATGGCGTTTGTCGCATTGTCTACCAGTCGCTGTATTTGGTAGGCGCGCTAAGCACTGGTGACCTCGTCTAGTACCTGTCAGCAGTCCTCGACTTCGCCAGCCTTCCTTGGTTGAAGGGCTATCCTGTGGACCATCTTCACACCGTGCAAAGCTGTTGAGAGATTACCCGAGTACACCCCTTCGACGTCTACTAGAGTGCTGTGGTAAAAACGTAGTCTTCATCATGGGCAACAATGCGTGTTGTATAGGCTACATCAGTGACCAACGCTGCCTGCTGCCCTCCCAACACCGTGATTACGTGAGCCGGACGCCGCAGGGCTACGTTCGCCAAAGATTACTGAGACAGTATGAGAAAGTCCCGAGACCGTGCGAATATCTATCCACTGCGCTACGTATCCCACCTACCTCTATTACATTTCTATTATAACAACATTTACACTCAATATGTCTTTTATTGCCTTTCCTCGTATAAAATAGTTTCCAACATGCATCTCCTGAATTTTTCAGTGGTTTTAGCACTAAAAATCCATGTGTCATTGCGATAAATCAAAGCTGATAACACACTAATGATAATCTTTGAGGCATCTTCGGAATTTATTTTTGAAAACTCTACTTAGTCTGCAACAGGTTTGCTCTACTGCCTATGTCTTCTGTTGCCCATCAGTCGTTGTCTTGAACTTCACAAGTGCAAACACTTATGAACCGTTTCTGTAATTTCATTGCTATTTTCTTTTACGTGGATTGATTATACAGAACAGTATTCGTATTATAGTTGACTTTCAGGCCTACTTTCCAACCTCTTCAAGTTTATCTGCGATAGAAGCCAACAGTACAATGAAGTCAGCAAACTGATGGTGGCTCAGTTGTAATCCGTTGACAAGCATGACCTCAGAAGTTAAGTCGCATAGTGCTCAGAGCCATTTGAGCCACAAGCTCGGACTGGGAAAGGATGGGGAAGGAAATCGGCAGTGTCTTTTCGAAAGAATGATCCCTTCATTTGTCTGAAGCGATATAGGGAAATCGCTGGAAACCTAAATCAGGATGGACGGACGCGGCTGTGAACCGCCGTCCTCCCGAATGCGAGTCCAGTGCGCTAACCACTTCGCCACCTCGCTCGGTGATTCTGAATATCCCGCTATCCTGATGATACTACTGCAAGCTGTGGATTTGATGAAGTATTGTTGGCATTAGGACACTAATTTATCAGGTTTTTTTCTCTGTGGCCGATGCTAAAGATTATATTTAAATACTGCGACAAACCTAAAAAATGATGGTAGGTGGCCATTTTATACGTTTTCTTGATAATGAGGTCATTGTTTTAAGTCTGCTCTACATTTCTAGGGCAATGGATTGAGCTGGGTTGTATTTAACGTGTTGTACCTCATCTTCTGAATATGGCCTTAGAAACTGGAGTAATGCGAAAGCTCAGTTGAAACGTCATCTTGGTTATTAGTGTAGTCGTCACAGATAAGGAAACGTCTTAGTGACGAATCACTGTTTACACACAGCATTGTGCTAAACGACATTCATTGTGAGGACACACTATATACAGTTCTGATCTGGGAACAAAAACGTAAGTTTTCCAACCAATGCATTCCTCGAGAAGAATGACACTTGAACGTATGTAACGTTTCTAAACCCGAGTTGTTTCAATCGTGATTCATCCAGTCAGTCCAGTTTCATCAGGCACGTGCTGGAGATAAAGGCTGCAGAAGAAAAGCTAGTTTATTCGCTACCACGGCTGTCCGGACTGAATGGAGCCCTTCTTTTTCTTTCTGTGGCGGATGTTATCCCTGCAGAGGTCGCAGCCTTTGTAAGGCCCGTAATCGATAGGGAAAACAGGGCACTGACTGAATGTGCAGGCCCACGCGTCCTCATTGGCCAGAGCGCTCGCACACGCAGCAACCGGCTTGGACCAGCGCACTGCTGTGGGGGTTCCTGTGTCCGCATTATACAACATACGGCTTTTCTTAGCTGTTGCCTGCAGATCCCACATACGTCTCACTGTTCCAAGGTTTCTTAGGATTTCATAGTGTTAGGCAACACTCATTTAAACATGAATATTGTTTTTAAAATTAATATATAATTTTGATGAAAGAAAGTTGCCATATTAATAGGTCACGTTGATAAAGTCTGATTAACTATTGTTATAATTCCGTTTGATGATTTATATGCAGCATACAGTGGAAGAAATGCAATTTACAAAGGGTAGGCAAAATAAAATGCTCCGAAAATATTTATAAAGCTGTCACGGAATTGACCCCTGTTAATGAACAGGAGAACTGCCCCAAAGAGAATTTTTTTAAATTCTTTATTTCCATAATAATAATAATTATACAAAGTAACCCACCACCTTACTGATTCGTCGGTCTTAATTTTCTTTGTGTTATTATAATAGCAGCTACTACATTTTTACTTTACTACAGACAGTACTACATTTTTATTAATGGGCAGACTACTTCTTGTATTAGCATAATTTCTAATATCTACGAGTGGTTGGTGTTGACTGCCTGCAGCGTTACATATGTGCCAGTGTTAATATAAACCTACTTGGGTGCCTGGCTCATAGAGCTAATCCCTCTGAGCATACCCCTGGCACAGGCCAAGCAAGGAGTTAATTATCGCTGCAGGTTTCTAATCTACTATCCTATTCTATTTAACTAAAATCTACTACCTATTCTACGTCATAGTCGGTGCGTTGTCTAGTTCGTGAAGAAGATCACCCCAGTCCCCCTTTAAGAGGCATCCTACCTCGCGGTAGGTAGTAGTCATGATGTTTTGGCTCATCGGCGTATTTTTTATAACGCGCTTCTGTGTCCCGATAATACTACCCGTATGTGTTGAGTTAAAATATCTCAACTTATTTGTGGGTAGAAATATGTAGACTACATTAGTTTCACCGATAGCAGTGATCACGCGTACTGTAACTGTAACGGAACTAACGTGTTTCAAGGATTCTACTATTTGATTTATCGATTAAGATTGTGATGTGTCCGTATTCCCAAAAGGTTAACACTTTCTACTTCTTGTATTTCATTGTTTGAGTACACTCTGTTTACTGCTTACGAAGTTGTATGAGAAGTATTAGAGCGGTCACTGACAAGTTCCACCACTCTCGCGTCATCCAGAATGAGCCGTTGTGCTTCAATGATAGACTCTCGAAGGGAAGGCAACTTCAAGATCCTTGATTAGACCAAGAGTCATAGATAGGCTGACAGTCTGAATAATTAAGAAACCTAACGGGGCACTAAGATGTACGCATTTCAGATGAAGCACAGTGTAATAGATAATAAGCTGGTTGTTAACCTAACTCAGATAATGAGATTGGAATATATAATTTACAGACATTTATTTGAGATGATACTGCTCGTATTACATGAATAAGTGTCGGTAACTCGAATGTAAAGTTAAGATTAGTAGTTTCAGAAACTGCAGAGCAGTGCATATGAACTGAAAGAGGAAGTTATTAGCAGCATTCATTGAAAACAAACTAGACGGTCATACAGGTGAACAATCTAATATTAAGGAAATATAAAGAAATTTAAACATTTAGAGCTGGAACAATGCTGTAACTGAGGATAAAATAAAAGCAAGTGTCATAATAATAGCAAGTGCAGCGCAAGTACTTACTAGGTACGATACCGAACTGAAAGTTTTCCTTCCGTTCTGCTGCCTGAACCTGCAGAAAAGTTTAATGATTTATTGGTAGTTTATTCCGTTAATCACGGCTCTTTACTGGTGATTATTATTATGTGCCAGTTTTCTTTTCTGACGGTGTGGGATCTGATACAGCCAGCGATGGAAGTTAATGATCTCCGTCATGAGCGCGTCCTCCAGTAGCTTCAAATGGAGTAGGATAGTCACTGAGCAACAGCTATCTAACAACAACGAAATAACATTGTGCTCTTCACATCCTTTTCTTCATGAAATGTCTTGTGTTGCAATCGTTTTCAGTGTACCATAAATTCCGACAAAAACAGTAATAACGATAATAAACAGGGCCACAAGGAATTCATGATCTGTTTTATACATTTATCATACTAATTCTTCCTAACGAGCAGACGAAATATCCGCTCTCTGTTTATTCTTCAGCTCCGTAGCAGCCTTAAAACTTCACTTCTTAGAAGGACGTATCACAATACTGCAGTAGCACTTCTGTTGTGTACACACTTTTTCTCCGACAGCGCAAGAAAACTGAATTTTAAAAGTATCAAATACTGATAAGGGAAACTGGCTGTACGTTCGTAGTAACAGGCGCCACGGCACGGATTCTTAATCTCACAAGTTGCCCATGCCAATCTCAGGAAACGTGAATATTATCACGCCTAATTAAATATTGTAGTTAATTCTTCATTCAAATGTAAAAAGGTTCCGGAGGTTCGGTTCGGAATATACAGCCAGTTAAAATACTGAAAACAAACCACTTGTATTTTCGTCTACGGAAAAATGGTAAGTAATCGCATTGCGTGATGCTACTAAGCGCCCTTATTTTGCTCGCTGAATTGTATTGTGGAATATCTCGCTAGATAAGACTAGCTAGCATTATGGAGAGTTATTGTTCCCGCAGCCTGCACGCTTTTCACTAGACCGTGCCTCGTAAACAACTGCTCAAGCACGCAATAAGGGGGATATTGCAGCACGACAATAAGAACAGCTTTTACGTTACCACGTTCGTAAACGGAAGATAAATGTACTCTCTCAAACTCAACTTCCTCTGTTGTTCAGCACCTCGTAAGTGAGGAAAATAATAACATATCTTTTGAGTGGGGTCCACCTTTAGCAAAACACAATTTTGTTTTTTGTCCCAGACATGTTTCACTGTAGTTGCAGCATCATCAGTGGTTCTTTTATTATTATGGCTGTTGAACATAAGGAATGTTCTTTACTCTTTAAATACATATAAACATTAGTTTCTAAATCATAATTACAGGTTTTTGAAGAGCACATAAAATTGTATATTCATACCTTCTTACCTCATGGTGTGGTTTTATTGCTGTATTACGTTTTTATAGTGACTGTTTTCCTTTACAGTTCGTCACCTGCAACTATGTACACCTTAACGTAGAAAAAGCATTTACGCAAAAATTAAGATTTCTAAACTGTTACGGCTATGCCTGAGATTAATAATTCATGTGAAAGGAGTGTGTGTGTGTGTGTGTGTGTGTGTGTGTGTGTGTGTTTCTATTTACTTACGGTTTCTTTTTTCGTCATTTTCATCATTGTCAAGTTCTATGTATTGAGTTGTCACTGTCACTGTTTAACAGCTGTAATAACAAGATGGCCGACAGTGGAACAGTAGAAGGTGTGAATACAACATGGCAGACAGTGGAACAGTTGAAGATGTCATTGGCGGTTGTTTTGAATTTCTCAGAGAGGCGTGTGTGTGTGTGTGTGTGTGTGTGTGTGTGTGTGTGTGTGCGTGTGTGTGTGTGTGTGTGTGTGCGAAAAGAAAGAGGGAGAGAGAGAGAGAGAGAGAGAGAGAGAGAGAGAGAGTAGGTTTGAGGATTTATCATTATTATTATAATTATTTTTATTTATTCTTAGTTTTATGTGTGTGTGTGTGTGTGTGTGTGTGTGTGTGAACCTAACTAACCTAAGGACATCACACACATCAATGCCCGAGGCAGGATTCGAACCTGCGACCGTAGCGGTCACGCGGTTCCAAACTGACGCGCTTAGAACCGCACGGCCACACCGGCCGGCTCTGTGTGTGTGTGTGTGTGTGTGTGTGTGTGTGTGTGTGTGTGTGTGTATGTATGCGTCTGTGTGTACATGTGGGGGGCGAGTGGGTTTTATAGATTGATTTTATCTAATAAGTCCTTGAGGGCAGAGAACAGAGCTCCATTGCAGAGAGCTTTCCTTCATCTATGGCTTTTTGTATTTGATAATTTTCTTCAATTATTAGTTTTTTGTGGGGGGCTGTTGCTGCATTTGAGAATTTTCAAATCAGTGTTGATGTCTGTTGGGCTATGTTTAGTGTCCATATGGTGTTCAGCAAATGTGGAATGATAGCTGTTACTTTTTAATGCTCTTCTGTGTTCTGTGTTCAAATGGCTCTGAGCACTATGGGACTTAACATCTATGGTCATCAGTCCCCTAGAACTTAGAACTACTTAAACCTAACTAACCTAAGGACGTCACACAACACCCAGTCATCACGAGGCAGAGAAAATCCCTGACCCCCGCCGGGAATCGAACCCGGGAACCCGGGCGTGGGAAGCGAGAACGCTACCGCACGACCACGAGCTGCGGACTGTGTTCTGTGTATCTGGCACTAAAGTTTCTACTTGTCTGTCTATGTAAACTTGTTTGCAGTCCTGACACGTTAATTGATAAATAACAGATGTGTTGTGTTTGTCTGTGCTTGTGTTGGTTGACCTTAGTTTCCTCTGCGTTGAGTTGTCTAACCTGTAGGCTATTTTTAGCCCATGTTTTTTGAGTATGTTGCCTATTCTGTGGGCCGCTTTGTTTTTGTAGGTGAGAGTGAACCACTTGTTTGTTGTTGTAGGTGGTTCTAGTTCATGCGTGTTCGTTTGTGTGTTCTGTGTGTTTGTAAGTTGGAGAGAAGGCTTTTGTGTGTTGGGTGTCTTTTTTAATTTTGTGGTTCCGTTTATCTGTAGTGTTTGTGTTACATTCATTCTCTACCGCTATTTGTCTAATTGTCTGTAATTCATTGTCATATTTGCTTTCAGTCACTGGAGTTTTGTTCAGTCTGTGTACCATA
Source organism: Schistocerca serialis cubense (assembly GCF_023864345.2). Taxonomy (NCBI): domain Eukaryota; kingdom Metazoa; phylum Arthropoda; class Insecta; order Orthoptera; family Acrididae; genus Schistocerca; species Schistocerca serialis. Next base: position 598,502,289 of record NC_064640.1, on the reverse strand, counting down.
CAATGGAAACCAGCTAGTTTGTGTGTAGTCAGATAATAATGAATAATGAGCGTAGGGCATTGGTGGCCGGGAGACCCCTCGCGGGGCGGTTCGGCCGCCGCTCCTCAAGTTGCGAGTGAATGAGGATGAAACGATGATGAAAGACACACAACACTCAGTCATCTGGAAGCAGAGAAAATCTCTGACCCCGCCGGTCGGCCGGAGTGGCCGAGCGGTTCTAGGCGCTTCAGCCTGGAACCGCGTGACCGCTACGGTCGCAGGTTCGAATCCTGCCTCGGGCATGGATGTGTGGGATGTCTTTAGGTTTAAGTAGTTCTAAGTTCTACGGGACTGATGACCTCAGATGTTAAGTCCCATAGTGCTCAGAGCCATTTGAACCATTTGACCCCGCCGGGTATCGAACCCGGGACCCCGTGCGCGGGAAGCGAGAACGCTACCGCAAGGCCACAAGCCGCGGACTGTAGTCAGATGATTGGAATGTTTGTGAATGGCTGTGCTGGTGGTGGTTACTTTTCCGAATATGGAGAATTGGTGTTGGTTGTTGTGTCTGTGTATTGTCAGGTCAAGGAAATTTAACATTTTGTTGTTTTCTATTTCTAAGGTGAATTTTATTTTTGGGTGGACGTTGTTAATATCACTATGGAGTTGTTGAATGCGACTGGGTGTTTCATCAAGAAGGCAGATGGCGTCATCTACATAACGATACCGAAATATTATCCGGTATTGTTTGGGTCCTACTATTGTTTAAAATATTTTATTTTCAACGTGATTAAGAAAAATGCTGGCCAGAAGTCCACTGATTGGTGACCCCATTGGAAGTCCGTCTTCTTGCGACTAGAACTGATTGTCAAATGAGAAATACTTTTGCTCTGTGATTAGTTTTAGAATGATAGCTATTTCTTTTATGTGGGGTTTGGGAATTTCTACTTGTTCTTCTAATTGTTGTTTGATGATGTTGATGGTTTCTGTGGTGGGGATATTGATGTACATGGATGTGATGTCAAATGATGTGAGTGTGGCTGTTGTGGGTACATTGATGTCTTTGATTTTTTGTATCAGCTCTTTGGTGTTGTGTATGCTTTTGTTATTTGTGTATGTGTGATGTTTTTGTAAGTATGTGTGCATTTCTATGGCTAAGTGATATGTGGGTGCACTTCTGAAATTGACAAGGGGGCGCATCGGAATGCCCTCCTTGTGGAGCTTTAGTTGGCTGTTCAGTGTGGGTGCTTGGGGGTTCTTTTGTTTCAGGCATTTCGCCTTCTGTTTTGTGGATATGTGTGAGATATTTTTTTGAAGTGTTGGTGTTTTTCTGGTTTCTTTGTGTTGGGTCACTGGTTAGCTTTGTTATGTTGTTGTCTTCCACAAATTTTAAGGTTTTCTCTTTGTATTCATCCTGTTTTATTATTATCATGCTTCAGCCCTTGTCTGATCTCGTACTGAGTTCCTCGTTGTTTTTAAGTTTGTGTTTGATTTTTCTGCAGTTTCTTCAGTTTTTGTTCCTGTCAATATGTTGTTCTTGTTCTTCTTTATTACATATCTTATTTCTTCTGCAACTAACTCCCTTGTCAGACCTGCATTGAATTTTGGGTTACCGTTCCTTTCTTGTTGTTTTATGATGTATTCACTTTTTGTGATAAGATTGTCCACTGTCTTCTGTGTAATGTGTGTTGACATTGTATTTTGGGCCTTTTTCTAGAAAATTTATTTCTTGGTTAGTTAGTTGTATGTCACTAAGGTTGATCAGACGTTTGTGGAATGTATGGTTTGTTTGCTTTCTATTTTTATGTGTAATGATTTCATTTTGTTTTAAGAGAGCGTTTAGTTTTTGTTGTTTATTCCATTTTGTTTTTATTTGTGTTTCTGTGTTTTGTTTCACTGTATTCATGATATCATGAATACAGTGAATGATATCTCCGAGATTTTGATGTGATTTCCTAGTTCCAGGCGAATTTTGAACAGTTCAACATTGAGTTCCTGTAAATAGACACACACACACACACACACACACACACACACACACACACACATCTTTTATATGAATTATTAATCTCAGGCATAGCTACAACAGTTTAGAAATCGTAATTTCTGCGTAAATGTCTTACCTACATTAAGTTGCATATAGTTGCAGGTGACAAACTGTGAAGAAAAACAGTCACTATAAAAAACTAATACAGCAGGAAGACCACGCCATGTGGTAAGAAGGTATGAATACACAATTTTATGTTCTCTTCAAAAACCTGTAATTACGATTTAGAAACTAATATTTATATGTATTTAAACAGTAAAGAACATTCCTTATGTTTAACAGCCATAAAAACAAAAAAAAACACTGATGAGGCTGCAACTACAGTGAACATGTCTGTGACAAAAAACAAAATTGTGTTTTGCTAAAGGCGGACCCCACTCAAAACATATGTTAGTGTTATAGAAAACTCAGACAAAAGAACTTCAACATCAAGATGATTAAGGAAAATAATGTTTTGAACATAGAAATGAAGATGAGCGAGGTGTATATTTCTGGAGGGACTATTTGTTTTTCCAGTTGTCTTCAGTTCTTCAGTCTGCTTTCTTTCCCATTCCCTTTTCTTTCTCCGATGCATTTTCTTCTCTTCTTTCCTTTTATCTTGATAATTTCTTACCGCTAAACGAGTATACGATTTCTCAAGCATTTCCTTGTATGTCAGATTTTTCTCTTGACTTAGTCTCTTACATTCTTCATCAAGCAAGGAATTCTTTGGTTGTTTTCCTTCTTTCCCAAGCACTACTTCTGCTGCTTTAATGACTGCATCCCTGCAAGCATTCCATTCCTGATCCGGGTTATCACTTACACTAGGGGTGTATAATGCAAGATTCTCAGCAACCTCAGAGTACGTTTTAGAGATGTCTTCATTTTTTAACTTCGATACCATATACTTACTTCGAGGTGTTTCTTTGACTTTTCTTGCATTGGATATACGAGCTCTTAGTTTCGCAGTTACAAGGTAGTGGTCTAAGTCTACATTAACTCCTCTGTAAGTTCGTACATCTAGTAAGTTTGAGGAATGGCTACCATCAATAATTACATGATCAGTTTGGTTGAAGGTACGCTGATCAGGGCTACACCATGTTGCTTTATGAACCCTTTTCTGTGGGAACATAGTGCTACCTACAGCCATGTTATGTGACAGTGCAAACTGAATAATGCTGTCGCCATTGTCATTCGTGTATTCATGGAGGATGTGCTTTCCTATTGCTGGGAGGTAATGTTCTTCATTACCAATCTGCGCATTGAGGTCTCCAATAATTATTTTAGTGTCATACACAGGGCATCTGTCATAAGTTCTCTCCAGGTTCTCTAAGAAGGTGTCTTTATCCTGGTCATCTGATACTTCTGTGGGTGCATGTACATTGATTAATGGGTAGTTTGAGAATCGGGTCTTCAATCTCATATGTGAGATCCTAGATGTTATTCCAGTGAATCCACTCACTAGGTGTTTAAATTTTTGTCTTACCGCGAACCCTGTACCAAATTCATGGTGGCTCTCTGAACCATGGTATAAAATTATCCAGCTTCCCATATCAATCACTCCACGTCCAGTCCATCCTATTTCCTGTAGAGCAATTACGCCTGCCTTGGTTTTATCGAGTTGATCTAGCAGTGACCTCAGGGCCCCCATCCTGTACAGCGATTGTATGTGCCTGGTTCCAATAAACACAAAATTTTTTCGTTTTCGTTTGCCTTTAACAGTGCCATGTTGGCGTCCACAAATCCGTCCGGCTTCTTTACTCTGAGGTTTCTGAACTAGAATTTTTTTTACAGGAAGGGGTTGTTAGCCGCTTGCCCAACAATATAGTTATAGCTAACCGCATAAATTACAGTTCTGGGATGACCTACCAGGCCATTTATATTCCTAACTCAACATGTAAGTTAAACTTTGGAGAAAATAGTGTCATTGAGAAAAGACATGAAATGAAACACGAAAAAGAATGTGTACAAACGGATTTTTTTTAAACAAATTATATTTATCTGTTGCTTACTTTCCATGTATTGGATGTGGGCTGGCAGTGGCCAAGCTATGGCTCTTCAGCCTTTGGTTTACAAATGTAAGGAATATAAAATAAATTTGTGATAAAAAACAGTGATGATAAGCGATAAGATAAGTGTCTAACGTCTCGTCGACAACGAGGTCATTAGAGACGGAGCGCAAGCTCGGGTTAGGGAAGGATTGGGAAGGAAATCGGCCGTGCCCTTTCAAAGGAACCATCCCGGCATTTGCCTGAAACGATTTAGGGAAATCACGGAAAACCTAAATCAGGATGGCCGGAGACGGGATTGAACCGTCGTCCTCCCGAATGCGATGATGATAAGCAATACATAATGTTGATCAAGTATATTTTCTCCACTCAGTGATAAGTGTGGGGATGACAGAGTCTTCTGGTGCGCCTACGGTAAGGAATTTGTGAAAGGAAGGCATTCGAAAGAATGTTACGTGAAAAAGGATGTATAATTTTCGTGGACAAAAGAACTGATAACTGGGTTGTTGGAATTAAGTGATTACAGAAAGGTGGTGGATTGAATTCTTAATTTGGAATGGGGCAGGTGGGTAAGAATACTGTTGGCATGATTGGTAGATCCCAGAAATTATATTATGGTCTGAGAAGAATGTGATGTATTTGGAGACGAAAATGAAATGGGATGAGCTGATATAGTAGCCTCAGCAGGGCTGGGCTCTCAAGGATGGGGAATGGAGTAGGGTGCTGCAACTCGAGTTGATTGGAGACGAAGGGCAGGCAAAGGAGTTTACAGTGTTTGAAGGGACGGGGGAACTTTATAAAGAGATGCGATATGTGGGTGGGTGAAGGAAATCGGTTCGTTGAAGGATTTGGAGGCAGTATTACACCTTGGAAGGAGCAGATGTCCATTCTACAGATTCATTGGTGAAGAGGGGCGCTGTAATATTAGACTGTAAACTTCACTAATACGGCAAAGTGCTCACAACGGAAGTGCCAACACGACTGACAGTTTTTTTGTGTAATGCAATGTCTTTAATGGTATTTTTAATAAGTGGCTGTTCAAAGCAGAGAGTACTCCTTATAGATAGCTCACCTTCGGTTTTTGGGAAAATATTAACGATTATTTATAGATACTGCTACCTTTTAAGTTTTCTTGTTTTCCCGACAACGACCAACTTTAGGAGACTACTGAGAATCGAAACGTCTGAAAAGGTGTTTGAACCCGCTAAGACATGTGTCTCAATTGTACGTGTTCCTTTAGAGCAATAACTTTGGGGCTATCTTCTACAAAACGTTAAATTGTAGAACTTACAGAAGATGCACTCCAGTTAGATTTGCGAAAAACAGCGTGCTGTAACCGAGATTCCAATTCGAAGAGTTCGTCTGCACATGGAGCACTCTCTCCTTCAGAATGGTAATGCCGTATCACACATTAGCGCTGCGACAACTGCTACAATCCGACGCCTTGCGTTCACTGTCATCGATCATCCTTCATACAGTCCCGACTTCGCCTCATACGATTTTCAACTGTTTCCAAAACTTAAAGTACTTCTCCGAGGACTTCACTTTGATAATGATGAAGAAGTGCAAACAGAGGTGTGGTTGTGGCTTCGTCAACAAAGTAACATTCTACAGTGATAGTATCAGCAAACTGGTCTCTCGTTGGTAGAAATGTTTTCGTCGTCAGAGTGACTATGTTCAGAAATAAATATGTAGACATGAAGAATGAAGATGTAGTATCTTAATAAGGTATGTTTTATTTAAAACATTTTAAGAGTTTTCACATTAAAAATTCAGTGGCATTACTTTTTCTGTTAGTCCTTATAAAAGGAAGCGCATTCCTGTGTAGTAGCAAATGTTTATTCTTTCCACGTGTTTGGATTATGGAAAAGGATAACTCAATAATTGGTGGATGTATCATGATTGATTAAAACTTTTTAAAAGTATAACGAACTTCGAGAATATGTGAAAGTTATTGTGCCTGGCAGTACGCTTAATGTCTTCCATGTATGAAATTCCGTTGACGGAAAAGGTTTTCTAACTTTTAGAAACTGCCATACAGAAAAGAACACTTTTCTTATTCATAACTAAAGATTTCACTCTAGACGAAACACTAAACTCTATACTTCCTTCCATGCATCTTGATGAATGGAAACGTATCAAAATTTGAGGAACTATTGAGTAAGTAATGATTACGGTGTTAGCTACCTAGATAAGTTTAAACATGCCAATGAAAAACTTCGCACGTTGTTCTTAATTTTTCCGGCCGGAGTGGATGTGCGGTTCTGGGCGCTACAGTCTGGAACCGAGCGACCGCTACGGTCGCGGGTGCGAATCCAGCCTCGGGCATGGATGTGTGTGATGTCCTTAGGTTAGTTAGGTTTAATTAGTTCTAAGTTCTAGGCGACTGATGACCTCAGAAGTTAAATCGCATAGTGCTCAGAGCCATTTGTTCTTAATTTTCTACGCCCTAAATAGTGAAGAGAGTGAATGAATCTTGTATAAAAGAAGATTGAAGTCACGTGAATTACTTTCAGAAGGAAAAGATAAACATGGTTCAAATGGCTCTGAGAATTATGGGACTTAACTTCTAAGGTCATCAGTCCCCTATAACTTAGAACTACTTAAACCTAACTAACCTAAGGACATCACACACATCCATGCCCGAGGCAGGATTCGAACCTGCAACCGTAGCGGGCGTCGGGTCCCGGTCTGTAGCGCCTATAACCACTCGGCCACCCCGGCCGGCAGAAGGAAAAAATATTATCCGATTTAATCCATTAGAAATGGTTTGTGAAAGCCCGCGACTGTGAAAACATTGGGTTTGTTTACAAATAACTTTTCTGCTAGCAGTCACCATTTTCTTTCAGTTATATTTCACACGACGCGTTTCGGGAAATTATTCCCATTTTCAAGAGCGCTGTTCTCTGTGACTGTGCCATTTTTTCGTTATGTTTTTGGTGTGTGAGTTTCTGTAGTGTTCTGTTTTCTTTAAGTTTTCTTGTGGTTCATTTGTGCACAAATGAATTGTTGCAAGTCAAGTCGCCGCTCCTCGAATTCACTTCATGCATTTCTACCCCTTTTCAGGAAAAAAAAGGCAGCTGTAACCAAAAACATTTTTGTAGGTCTCTGCATTACTAATTACATATGCAAAACAGGAACTAAAGAACACTGCCAGTGCATGTCCGAATGATATGGTGACGGTACTTCTTCTTTGTCATTGCGTCAGAATAATGAAATCAGAGTCGCAAAGTTTAGATCTCAGCTCGTGGATAACAAAGCTTTGCGTTTTCGGCAGAAAAATGGTGCAGATTGAAAATTAATATTGGGATGAGTACAGTGCGGCCCTTCTCCGCAAAAAGTTGTCCTCCAGTGCATGGTGACCATTGCTAGATACAGTGATCAGACAAACAAAAATTGGGCTTATTCCGCATGACTAATAGTACTGCCTTACATACTTGTGGATTTTGGCGTTTGGTGCACTAGAATCCACCCACTCCCCACACGCCCAGTGATGACATAACGCTATCCCCTGCCACTCGCCTTCACCAGCACTGGGTACATAGAATCTACTAAAGGCAAGGAAAAGATTTGTCAATTCCACAAAGAAATACTTACTGGCATCAAAGCCATCATAACAAGAATGGTGGCAGCGGCGCAGATACGTACCGTGATATAGCCAGTAGAACGTATCGAGTTTCATTAAATAGTAAAAGGCTTTGCACGAAGATTCTAGGTTGTCACCGTATTGAGGAACAGGATGGAATATTAGGGTTTAGTATCACGTCAGCGACAAGGTAATTAGCGACAGAGCTCAAGCCCTGGCAGGACCTAATCCGAAAGGAACTCAGCTTTGCCCTTTCCAAAGGAACTATTCGGATATTCGCTTAAACGTATTAGGAAAATGACGGCTAACCTATATCTGTAAACGTACAAGGAGATTTGAAATCCGTTCCTCCAGAATGCGAGTCCACTGTGTTCTAGTAGAAGATGAATACCATATATTTGGTGTACAAACACAGCAAAGCCAATAGCCCATAACATCAGTGATCCGAACCTACAACACCAACATCCCTTATTTTTACAGAGGCAGGAAGAACTAAACGTAGCGTCAAATGGAAAAGCGTCTAGTGCAGCAAAACAGCCAATGATTACCGACAACAATCAGTGGTTTGCTACACCGTCCAGATCACCAACCCTCTCTCTATCGGGGTATAGAACCCATCGTCCCTTCCCCCCTCCAAGATCTACCTTTGCTTACTGTACGTCCTAAGGTACGGAGATTATAAGCATTGATGCAGGAACACTGCCATTGGATCCTCGAAGTACACAAAAAGGTCGCCCACTTCGCAACTACGTTATCACGGAAATCACGAATAGAACGCTGAAGAAGGGAAAGAGGTTAGTGTTGAACGGCTTTTTCTAACTCAGCTGCCCCATAGTGATGCACCTTAAAAAAACGCTAAGGGGAGAGTTAAAAACCCAATTCTGAACAGAGAAGAGAGATTAGGATCGAATATCATCATCGGACACAGCTGTACTATAGTGATGCACTCTGCAGGGGCTGTGTGGTGGGAGTTATTTATCAAAACTTGAAGAGGGATTAAATACCTATTTTGGTTGAACGCTTCGTCTATGACAAGGCAAAAGATCAGAGTGGACAAATATGGTGAAGGAAATGGACGGTGCCCTTATCAGAGATATATTCCTAGTATCCGCTTAAAATAGTTTTGTGATGCGATAGAAATCCTTAATCTGAATTCAGGGTCAGTGTTCGGAATAGCACTCCTATTGTTACTCTTACAGTGCTTTATTTTCGCTGTAGGTATTTCGACTAAATTCTGATGCACTCGACTTTCTTCCATAGTTCTTCTGTTTTCTTGGTTTCCTTTCTTTGGTATCCTTACATACTTTAAATCTTTTTAATCAAGAGTTTTCCTTCTTTTTTGGTTATTGAATATTATTAGCTTTCTGAACCTCCTTTTCCTTTTTAGTCTTGTCTTTAGTTGATTTATTTTCCCAGGGATTGTAAAACAAATGTTTGATTAAACTGTTCCAACTAATTCTGTTAACATGTTATTACTCCTGCTGTTTTCATGATATTTGGATAGATTTCTTCATTACTTCTGTTGTTTCTCCCATTATTTGTTTGCCCTATACCCATTAGTTTTGTTATAATTTTTGTTTCAGTGTCTCCATCTATCTCACACGTAATTCATTAATAAGCAGTCACATGCATATAAAAATGGCATTCTAATCAATTTATTATTTAATATAAGCCAGTTATCTATACAGTTGTCTCTAAATTGCCATAGACTTTAAAATGATTCGTTCATCGTAATTTCTATAAAAACCATGCAACTGATCTACGGAACATGTAACTAAAACTAACTATGTTGTCTTGAATGATACTGATTGCACCTGCATATTTACCGACTAAGGTTCAAATGGTTCAAATGGCTCTGAGCACTATGGGACTTAAGTTCTGAGGTCATCAGTCCCCTAGAACTTAGAACTACTTAAACCTAACTAACCTAAGGACATCACACACATCCATGGCCGAGGCAGGAAACGAACCTGAGACCGTAGCGGTCGCGCGGTTCCAGACTGTAGCGCCTAGAACCACTCGGTCATCCCCGCCGGCTTACCGATTAAGGCATGAAGGGAGGTAAAGGCAAGAATTAGTATACTGTTTCGACGTTTGTCGCATCACAAAATGCAGGCACCGTGAACTCTTGCAAGTCGTGTTTCAAACTCACTAGCTTGGCCCGATAATAGATTCTTTTATAGTTGATGGTTTTACTGCCTGTGCGTCTTGTTGTTGTCATCCTTGAGGCCTTGGAGGTACTTATGAATAGCTCTATCGAGATGAACCCATAAAAAACTCTCTGCCTGCGTGATTCTGAACACAAATCGACACATGTGTCTGTTTTTATCGCCGCTGACGGAGCTGGATCAACTGCAGCCAGTCCAGTTTGCGCTGGATCGGACTGTCCGACTACGTACGGTATAACGAGCTGCGATTTCCGAGACTGTCCGGCGGCTCGCTCCCTCTCTCTAATGGTCGGCCATTCTGCCTGCAGCGGCGTTGTTATTCAGGTACGTGTTTCCTAACAAATTGTGCGCATTTGCTGTCGCGAGCGCCCTGGGGCGGATACACCAGACGCCTTAATGCCGCCAGCTCATAGCGAGCCGTGAGCACCTGCCGTTCGTCCGCGTCTTGCTTCCGAATAAACGCCCACTGCTGCGATGCTCTCTCTGCTGACCCTCGACAAGAAGGGCTTACCTTGTAACAATTATCTTCTCCTGAACAGCGATATGTCTTGAGAGCACGTCCTCGGCGCCGTTCTGGCATACTGAACCACACCTAAGCCCACTATACGACTTACGAGGAGAACACGGCAAGTGCCATAATCCGATTTCCGAGAAACTTCGCTCAGTGAAAGAGAAGCCAACATAAGTGAACACGTGTCTCGGCTTATCCGTAGATATTCGACCGTTTCTGAGAAAACAACCGTAAAAGCTTTCGACGTAACGCCTTGTTCGAGTGTAGTGTCTATTGTTGTAGTATGAATAAAGATAATTTGTTTAAACTTCTTCCCGTTAAAGAAAAAAGTCTGAGAGGAACAGTGGAAAAAAAGAACGTCACTGTCTCTCACTTTTGTGTCGAGTGTTTGAAATGCGATTATTGTTTTTATTTATTTTACTTTATTTTTTCATTTATTTACTCATGCCAGTAGAACTTTCCTCAACGAATGTTTCTTATCAAGTTAGGAGATACAAAGGCGTTATATTAATTGTGAAATTGCGTTTATTGTATAACAGACTTGTGTATGGTATTTTCAAGGGCTACAATCTTTTTAAATTCTCGTATTCTTATATTTCGATCTTATATCAGTTCTTAATACTTATAATTTATTCTTACGTTTATTCTTCAGGAAGATTTGATGCCTTCACTCGGACGATACCGATCGTAGAAACATTCGAAACATAGAAATTCCGAACACCACGAGCATTGAGCGAAGGCACATTTGCCAAAGTGACATTTCTTCGTATGTATCTCACTCGGGAAAGAAACGTCGTTAACAGAGGTGAAGATTTCACGCAATTTCAATAATTTCGCGGGAAACCACACATAACGGGTCACTTTTCCGAAAATGGGCGATTGCAATTGATTATGAATCGAAATATACTACAGGAATTTCGCCGAAAACAATTTCAAATAATTTTTCGATTTATGTATTGTTTTTTCTGTTTTTAAATGAATTCACCAGACATAAAATTAGTGGACGAATAAGGATAACGTTATTTCAAAATAAATTGGAAAACAACACATTGATGGAGTAATCTTCTATGGGCATGGGTCCCTTACTTGGTACTGGCCTGTCACTTTTTATTTTTTGAAAACTGACAACTTGCTACTCAGATAAGAATGAAATAAAATTGGAATTAATCCGACATTGCTTCCACGCTTAAAAAATAAACAGGAAGTTTAATTTCCAGTCGTTGCTGGCAACCACTTTTTGTTTATTCTTTATTAATGACAAAACACGACAAACAGGGCCACAAAATTGAAATAAACTGTGTGACAATACACCTTAAGAGTCCAATACGAAACAGGCACTCATTGGTGGATAATAGATTGTATACCACTTTACACCACGAGGATGCAACAGCCATTGGTAGAGCCAGGAGGCTAAGATGAAACCAAACCATCTTCCAAGAAGTTTGCGTTGATGCCCGTTCGGCGGTGTCGTGCAGTCAATTCCTGACCCTCGCTTTAGCAAAGATGTGGTAGTGAGATGCTGCCTCTGTAGATTGTCAGCTCCCAAATAACTGATAGCAATATAAAATTCACGAAAATGTTTTAACTGTAAATACACTTGACCAGCATCGACAGGCGGATCAAGACTGCCCGGCCGCAGACAGTAAAACAACCAAGACGTGAAAGTGTGGATTGCGTGAGAGATAGTCAGCACGGTGCACCGAACAAACAATACAGACGCTTTCCCTTGAATATCGGAAAGTCGCAAACCCTCGAGAGAACGCACGTGCGCAGCCACCTCGTATCGTAATAGAAAAATGTTATTCTTTCATAAATCTACGTCTACATCAACACAGATACTCCGCAAGCCACTATACGATGTGTGGCGGAGACAACCCCGTACCACTGCTAGTTATTTCCTTTACTGTTCCACACGCAAATACAACGAGGGAAAAACGATTGTCTATAAGACTCCGTTTGAACCCTAATTCCCTGTATCTTATATTCGTGGTCCTTATACGCAATGTTGGCGGCAGTAGAATCATTCGGCAGTCAGCTTCAAATGCCGGTTCTCTACAAATGATTAGACAGCTGTTTTAGTTTACTAGCCATCAGCGTGGGAAAGAGAAGATCTGAGCGATTCGATATGCTTTACTCAAGACGTAGGTATCCAGAATCCGAACTGTATGAAGTAGGTTAAGGAAACGTCGTTCATGTTCCAGGATTACTCTTCTATCTTATCAGTAACCGACTGCCAATTACGTGTAGCCATTTGGTGTGGAGAGCGGTCAATTCTGACTCCGCAAGTTTACGTCTATCGACCACCATCGCCCACGAAATGACAGCATTATCAAAACCTCGTAATTTCATCAATCGCGATTTGCCTTCGTTGATGCGAGCATCAGATACGAGGATAAAACTTCCAACGTAGCCTTGTGCAACAGAATCTCAGCGGGAGAAGGAACATCATTCGCGTATGCGCGCATCGAGATCGTCTCGCCCAAGAGTGTCCATACTTGTATCTGAGCGACGATTCTTCGAAGAAGGGGCTCAAGTGATCTAACAAACAACGACATTGGAAGTTGACTTCCCTGAGGAAAACCACTACGGATGATAATCGGGTGTGTGAGTTGACTGTTGACAGCCACCAAGGCTTGTATACCGGTAAACAAATTACACAAGACCCTGCGAACTTCACTTGTCAATCCAGCGGCTTCCAGTACGTACAACAGGAAGCCATGGCTGACCCGGTCGAACGCCTTGTCGAAATCTAAAAATGCCAAAGCACCAGGAACAAACTTAACAGCGGCTACCGATATGACATCACTACATTCGGCTCCCGGAATTCACAATTGTACGACCAGGAATACAACTTTGATGGTCAACTTTCCCCAGCAAAGCAGGCAGCCGGCTATTCACGGCCCTCACCAGATTCTTACAATCAGAGTTTGATAAGGTAATCTGACGAAATTTATCAGTTGCTACCTGACCAGAACCTTTAGGAATCAGCAGTTTTCCCATCTTTAAGCGAATAGAGCACAAAGCCTCCTCTCAACACTTCGTTCAAAAGAAATGTAAAAGTAGTACCCAACAGAGGCCAAATTCGCACATAAAACTCCTTAGGCAGACCATCCAACCCAAACGACTTACGAGGAGGCGATCTGACTCTAAGGTCATTCACGCCACATTGAAAATCTTCTAAAATCGCAGTATTATGAGCAGGTGTAAGTCTACTATGCAGAGTCTGAACAAATAAATCGGAAGACTTATCGACGGTAACAGGTGCCTCATACAGCCCAACATAGAATTGATATAGAGCATGCAATACGTCCTTCTGTATCGTCGCAATATTGCGGTCCTCTATCTTCAGCGACGTGATACACGCACGTCGACGACAAGTCTAATGTCGAACCAGGTGATATAAAGAAGTCCATTCATCTGCTACCACGGTACTTGGTTTGGATCGCGTCCTTAATCCATCTGCTTCAACACGGTGTGTAGCTGCCTCTGCATCCATCAGGAGCTCATTGGAGATGATGGACAAGCGATGAGGGAGGCAAGCCCATGCCCAACGCTCAGTATCAGCTGACTTCGACAAATAAGTGGGCCACCCTTGGAGTACATAGTGTATGACACGCTACCAGATAGGGTCAGGACGCGTGTCCGCCAAACTTGAGAATCAGTAATGGAAAACCCAACTAAAGTGTGGTGTCATTCCACATTTGTGAAAACATGAGAACTCCAGTTGGTCAAATGTCGGGTCTAGTCCTGACGGCAAGTGCAAGAGGGCATCCACATTTGGATGTTGTGCAGTAAACTTGTAGTTCATGGCGTAATTGTAGGAGTTAAGGAAAGGAGCCCAATGCTGGAGCCTTTCGTCCTGACGGCAAGTGCAAGAGGGCATCCACATTTGGATGTTGTGCAGTAAACTTGTAGTTCATGGCGTAATTGTAGGAGTTAAGGAAAGGAGCCCAATGCTGGAGCCTTTCGTCCGTCCACTCTGGGAGCCAACAGTGTGGTCCAAAGTGTGCTACAAACGGTTTATCCTCTGTAATGGGGGTAAACCGGGTCCCAAATAGGTACATTAAATTTCTTCATGGCAAAGATGATTGCCAATGCCTGTTTCTCGATCTGACAGTAATTGCGTTGGGCAGGTAACAGCGTTTTGGATGCATAGGCGATCGGTTGATCCGTAATATCACCATTACAGTGTGCCAGCACTGGACCAATGCCATAGACAGACGTGTTCACATCCAAAACAAGGGGGCGTGACAGGGAAAGGGGGTAAGGCAGGGTGCAGAATTTAACATGTGCTTCAACTGACTGAAGGCCTGCTCACAGGTCGACGATCACTGAAACAGAACGCCTTTCTTCCGCAACTAATTGAGGGGATGCATAATGTGTGCTGCCTGCGGAAGGAACTTAGAATAATATTTCACTTTCCCCAAACAAGCCTGCAACTTTTGGAGGTTTTGGGGATGCGGGAGAGAGTCAATAGCAGAAACATTACGGTCAGTCGGCTGAATCCGTCTTTGGTGAGCAAACAGTCAAGGTAATCCACTTCTTCCTGAAGAAACTGGCATTTGTGCAGGCAACATTTGAGCCCTGCGTCACTCAACGTTGTAAAGAGGGTACGTAGGTTACGCAGGTGGTCTTAACGCGTAGTACCCATAACAATCAAGTCGTCAAGGTAACTGGTACAAGCTCTGTTTCTTATGATTACCTGTTCCAGGTATCGCTGAAAGATCGCTGAAGCCAAAAGGTATCTTGATGATAACAAGGCGTTGCGATTCCTCATCTAGTGGAATCTGCAAATAAGCATCAGCAATAAAATAAACCTTGCTGATTCTTATTTGCAGATTCCACTAGATGAAGAAAAATTTTCACCTCCAACATGATTTGAGAGGAGATCATCTTGGCGTGGTATGGGGTAGGTTTCCACCAGAGCTTGGGAATTGATTGTCGACTTAAAATCACCACGAAGCCGGAGGGCGCCATTTGGCTTCTGGACCATGAGCAGGGGTGTGGCCCAAACACTAGTTTGGACCTGTTCTATCACCCCAGCGTCGTGAAGGCGATCAATTTCAAGCTTAACGACCGTCCGTAATGAGATTGGAAGACGACGTGCTCGACACAAACTGGGCATCGCATCCGGACGTAAGGAAATACGCACCTCAAAATTGGTGGCGTACCCCAGGCCAGGTTCAAAAGGGCCGCGAAAGAGGCGCAAAGCTCATCAAGTTCTGGAAGGGGACTGTGTCCTAGACGACCTAAACTGCGACCGTGATGTAGAACCCAAACAGCGAGAAAGCATCCAAACCAGAAATGTTGCCAGCTGAATGACTGTTGACAACACACAGCGTTAGCGGCCGCGTACCCTTCTTGTACGTTGCCGCAGCGGCAATAGGCGAACAGAGCTGTCACCATATGCAACCAACTTGCGAGAGGGTGGGGCCAACGCTGGGTAACCCAGACGAGTGTATATCGGGAGATTGACAAAGGAAACCGTCGCTTCCTTATCGACTTGGAAACGAACGCCCTGACGAGCAAGTATGAGATCAATTAACAACTTAGGTGACACAAGGATTGCCCTGGGGAACGATGGCCTGAGGTTCATGCACTGCCCCGTGATTCAAGTTAGGTGTGTGGTTTGACTAACCCAGTACCTGACGGCATACCGTTCGGAGATGTCCATGCTTTCCACAATGGGTGCAGTGCGCCCAGCAATCAGGGCAGTCTACGAGTTGGTGCGTCACAAAACAGTTAGGACAAGAATGCAGACTCCACTTATTGCTCCCACGCGGCTGGACTGGCTGCTCAGAAGTTATTGACATTTCCAAAAGTGATTCATCACGACGTTGCCGCTGGGAAGGAGGCTTGAGAGAATTCCATTCCCGTGGCGGAAGTCGTAGGATACTCTTAGTAGTGCTAGTTGAGTTGACAGTTCGAGTGGCGCGCTCTATTGCCCCACGAATTTGTAGCACTTCTGAAGCGAATGCCGTGAAGTGTTTCCTTCAGTTTAGAAGTCAAGTTGAACTTACGAGGGCTTAAGTCAGTGGAGTGCAGTAGGTGGCGTAGCACTTAGCAGCCCAATCAGTCAAACAAATCAGTTACAGCTTGCACTGTACGTGCTTGAGCATTGTCCTACAAAATGATGGCCAGGTCCTGCAGAAAGTTTCATGACTTCTGTCTCTAAGCTGGTCGTAGGTTGTGTTCCAAAAAGGAACAACGTATCTATTTTGTACGAGCTGTAAATAAATGCCGCGCGGGATTAGCCGAGCGGTCTAAGGCGCTGCAGTCATGGACTGTGCGGCTGGTCCCGGCGGAGGTTGGTGTCCTCCCTCGGGCATGGGTGTGTGTGTTTGTCCTTAGGATAATTTAGATTAAGTAGTGTGTAAGCTTAGGGGCTGACGACCTTAGCAGTTAAGTCCCATAACATTTAACACACATTTGAACATTTTTTTTGGTAAATAAATAGTTGCCACTATTAAAGTTCCAACCATTGTAGTTAAACAGCAACGACCACATTTCCTCGAAAGTGGGTGCTGTGGAGTTGGAGAGGGGAGCCAACTTCTTAAATAAGAAAACTGTCTCCGGAGAAGCCCAAGAAAGCAAGAGCGTTGGAGAGTGTCATCAGAAACCCGCAAAGCGGGGAAATGCTGCTTCAGTCGTTCCAAATACGTGTCCCAGTCCTCCTTGGTATCGTTAAACGGCGGAAACGCGGGTGGGCGAGACTCCGTCTGGGAGGTGACCACAGTCGGGACGGGTTGTGAACCTTGGTATGTGTAATCGTTCTGACACACTTTCCTGGAGCAAAAGGCCCGATTGCTCCTAGAACTGCTGTTGGAACTGTTCTTGTAATTGCTGCTGCAGGAGCATCTGTTGCTATTGCTGTTGCTGTTCCACGAGCTGTACAAGTTTTCCGTTCATAATGCGCTGTTAACAACTGGATTGTTTTGAAAATCACCCTTATGCAAACACAATTAGTTTATTTTTATATTTATCCACTGTTAACCTTTTACCTCGTCGCCAATTCTAGTAACCGGAATCGAGGGAGACCGGAGCGCACCGGTGGACGGTCGACGACCTCAACGGGGACTCGCCGATACAGCGCAGACACACACAACATGGATGACTGACAACACAGACCGTACGGTGAAATTCCGAGAGCAGAGAGCAAAACCAAATCGGATACCAAGACGCAGCAACTATCAGAGATCACAGCAACGATGAATAGATAACGATCACGAGCGCTGTCGGAACACGACTGCGGTATGAGCCCAGGCGCTGCCGGCATTATAGGGCCAGTTGAGCGCCAATAGGCCAAACGGTGGGCGTGGCCCGTGCATAGCACTAGGCGGCGACAGCAGTGCTCGTTGATTATAGAGGCCCGCCTATCGGCTGTCGTCTACGTCCATACCTTCTGGCGGGCTGTCCAAATTGTCGGACCGGGATACCAGATATACGGTTTATATGGTTTGTCCAATACAATAGATGCTCTTCGTGACACCTGTAGACTGGCAACAGTTTCCCATTGCTGAAGGTTAGCTTTGGACTGACTTCTAGTCAGAAGGTTTCCTTTCATGTTCGCCTGGTGAATTTCACCTACATTACACCCAGCATGCACACATGACTGCGGCTGTGCTGTAAGCAGCTCATAGTGCAAGTCAGGAGCTTGCCCTGCAAGGCTGTGACTCAGTACTTGCGCTACCGTTTCATTCCGAAACTCTGCCATACACTCCGCAACAGATTCAGACTTGTCGATAGGCGCAATAACTTTACAAACCCGTCTCCTCTTCCTTTTCCTTAATTCACCCTGCTTCTGTGGAAATACGCGTGCCTGTAATGTTTCTTCCTCAATATCCACAACTCAACCATCAGCAGCTTCTTGTGCATTCCCCGTATTACCTAAAACAGCATCATTGTCTGAAGCTCCACTCTGCACGACGCAAAAGTCATCGGCATGTGCACCTGCCTGTACGCCTGGCCCAAGCTCTCCCGTCTCGAAACAACGCCCACTATCCCCCAAAAAGGTAGATAATACCGTATTCGCATCACCGACGGTGCTACTCCCATACTAAATCACTTTTGCACTGCCCACACTCATTCCTGCTGCCTCAGACTCCATAATTACCTCGGATATCAGAGCTGCTACTTCCACGTTACTCATGTTAACCTTAACAACGCTATTACTCAATGTATGGCGTAAGCTCTCAGGTTGTTTCCTTTAAGTCAAGATTTCCTTCCCTAATTATCTTAGTTTTCACACTTAAACGATTGTTCAACCAGGTAAGTTCTGTTCAGCCGTTAACAGGACTGACAGGCTTAACTACACCAACGGTGACAGGAAGACTTGCAGGAACAGGTAAACTAGACAAAAGGCTGTTCCTCTCCCTTTCAGCTTCCTCTTTCTTCCTCTGGCGGTATCCACTCTTTCATTCTTTCCATCCTCTCCATAATCACCTTGTCCTCACATCCCGAAGACCAATATGAATCAACCAGTCGTTTAGTCTTCTCTGCACATCATCTGCATGCCAAGAAGTTTTGCGATAAGCTATCTGCTTCTCTATACCCCGATTCGCTTCCAGTCTCCTACACAGGTCCGCGTTGTCCGCTTATAACCTATCCACTTTGGTGTCTAAAATTTTTAACACTTCCTTCGTGGTAGCCCCTTGACGTGTTGAAAACTTCGCTCTCTTTCGTACCGACCAATACGCGATTACCATCTGTCAATTACACAAACGCCAACGAAAAAGAGTTACTTAAACATACCACTATTTCAACACTTCTCACTACTTTACTTGCTTACATATCGAGCTTTACTTGCTTACATATCGAGCTATATTTCTTGCTCTATACCTTTGCCCGTTCCAAACGGCGCAAATTAGCATACATTTCCTACGAATGTCAGAAGCTGACGTCGTGAGAAAGCCATTCAATAAATACAACAAACAAATTTAAATTATAAGAACACTTAACCGTAATACTCAATATTACTTCTAACTATACTATAGTCCTCTGTCTGAGCAGCTGACGATAATTATTATTCATACACTTAACCAATCACAAAATTTAACTTCATCTGCTGAATTGTTGCTCTCCGTTAACAACATTACTCTACTAGGCAATGAACCACACTTTCTGCTCGCGGTAAAAAACCCTTACTAAAACCAACATTGTTATTTCCACATCTATAGAACCCCCTCTGTGAATACCTGCCCAATACTGGGTGATTATAATTAAAGCACAGCTACTCATAGATGTCCAATGTGGGCTGTAAGTATCGTATGGCAGCGAAACTTGGTAGATATTCTAATGCGTTAATGTCGAACTGATTTACGCTGGAAAGTATTAGCTCCAATTTTGGCCACCAGGTTCAAATCTGGCACTGTGAATGCAAGAAATATGCATAAACACATATGTACTGGATTGCGAAGGTGACACTCATTCTATTGAACTTGGTGAGTTAAATAGGCAGAAAGTGACAAATACATAATTTTGATTCTATTATTAACTGCCGTTTTCACAGTGTGTTCACTGTGAGCTCTGGAGACGTGGACGAGATGGTGTACAGCACCATATTTGCACCTAGTAGCCAAAATTGGAACTTATTTTTTCCAGCGTAAATTGGTTCCGAATTAACGCATCAGCAATATCTATCAAGTTTCGCTGTCGCTGTCGTACGATAATTACAGCCTGTACTGGACCTTCATCAGAAAATGAAATGCCATTATAACCACTCAGTACTAAACTTACCAGTATGATTTAACCCGGCAAAAGAACCGCTGGGTTGCCGTGAAACTCGCACACAAACAAAAACACTAACAAAAAGACTGCACTCACCCCACTTCATAAAACTGCAGCCCTTCTACTGTCGAGTCATCTTCTTCATCCAAGGAAGACAGTTGTGGGCGCTGTTGCTTCTTCTACTGTCACCAAACAACATGGTGGCAATGTCGAAGATCCCGCTCCTGAAACCAATTATAGCCAACGCGGGGGTATAGGGGTGGCTAGAATATCAGGGTTGCAGACGGGGGAGGATTGAGGAGTGGTAGCTGACACCTGCACTCGGTGCCTGGCATGCGACTCTGCTGCATGAGCCACAAACACAAGGCATTAGCAGTGCATGAGGGCGAAAGGATATACTACAGAGGTAGCCAGCTCCAAGATTCATTGCTGCACCCAGGCTATCAATCCATACAGCGCACAGAAACACCCACCGTGGTAATGGGAAGCGGCTGTTGTGCACGGACTGCGACACGCTGCCCCAGGTCAGGAGTCCGGCTGCTGCTGGAATGAGCCAGGAAGGCCTGCTGTGTCGTTACAATAAGTCTACAGGACAGGTATTGTGCAGGAAGGTGGGCCCATACTGTGCCCTAGAGAAAATGCTGGACTGCGAATAAAACTGCTTTAAAAATGAGAGCTATTTATACAAGTTAGCAGCGTAGAACACGTTTATCTAACTATTTACAATATTGGGAGACAATCTGACAGTGTTACTCAATGATCATCTATTTTACAACTGACAGGCCCTGCCGTAAGGGCTTCGAACTGTCGATCTGAGCTTGACTTACGTGCAAAAAAGTAGATTATTTTGCTATGAGTCATTAGTCAACTGGAAGCTACGAAGAACCGAAGTATGCATGATTCATACAAGATTAGAATACTAAATCATTTTGATGTCTACCGAGCAAGGTGGCGCAGTGCATAGCACACTGGGCTTGCATATGGGAGGATGCCTGTTCAAACCCGCGTCCGGCCATCCTGATTTAGGTTTTCCATGATTTCCCTAAATCGCTCCAGCAAAAGCCGGGATGGTTCCTTTGAAAGGGCAAGACCGATTTCGTTCCCATCGTTCACTAATGTGATGGAACTGATGACCTCGCTGTTTCGTCCCCTCCGCCCAACCAACCATACTGATGTCTTGTAATATTTGCAACTGACAGAAATCAAGGCTTAGAGAAAACCACCGGCACTAGTCAAAATTTGCTGGAGTAAAATGTTTTATTCAACTGCAACGACACTAATATGCAAAACTTAAAAACGAAAGTAACATTCGCATGATGCATCACTCAAAAATAACATAGCTCAATGAAACTTGCACCATACATGGAAATGACTGCTACGATATAGTACAGAAAGCCACGAGACGAACAGAAATAACACTTTTGTTCAAAGACAATAATTACACTAGAGCCACCGCTTTTTATGACGGTTCTCTAGGCACAACGAAACGCAGGATATGGTTCTTAATGAGATATGTGATCTCCATGGACAGCAATGTATGCTCTGCAACGTGCTCCCATACTGGCCCCACGGTTGACGAGGAGTTCTTGTGGTAGGGCGATCCATTCCTTCACCAGCGCGATTGACAACTGCTGGATGATGATGTGTTGTAGTACGTCTCTCCACCGCATCCCAAACGTGTTTGTTGGGACTGAAGTCGGGGCAATGTGCAGACCAGTACTTCAACCGAATATTCTTTCGTTCGAAGAGCTCCTCCACCTGCTCATTTCGATGTGGTCGCGCTGTCATCCATAAGAATGAAGATAAGACCGAATGCATCCCACAAAAGACACACGTGGGTAAGAAGTACAGTGTCACAACATCGTTGACCAGTAGGTATACTGTGTTCAAAGATTTGGTGGTCAGTACAAACACGCAACCTTATGCTTCCACATACCATAATACCCGGACCACCAAAACACATTTTCGGCAATGTTCGTGGCTGTATTACGGGTTCCCGCCTCTCACCATATGAGGGTGCATCCATGATCACTATTCAGACTGTATCTACTCTAATTTACTACACACATCACATTCCGTCCTTTTTTCAGTTTCCCAATGATTACTCCCGTTGTGAAGTCATTCATATGTTGCCCTCGGGCTCTGGTGTAACGAAGAAAGCCACCACGGTTCACCGCAACTGCTCGCTGACTGACACACGTAGTCTTTGCCCATTGCCTTAACAGTCTTGTATTGCAGGACCAGTCCAATTAGTCGCTGCAGTCATGATGACCTTCAGCCATGTGACGTCTAGCTTTTTGTGGACGATTGGCATATCTCTGGCAACTGGCTCCTTCACTATCATTCAGTTTCACAGAGTAATTAATATATCATGTGACTTTATCTATCTCGTTCTTAAGTTTTCTAAAGCAGCATAGCTTCAAGTCAAAGCTGATTTTCGTCCAAACTGCATACCCTTTCTCCAATGTTATTAACAAATGGAGATGTTTTATACATTGCTCTCTACACATAAGGACGAGGTAGATAAAATAACATAACGTGTTAACTACTATCTGGTAATGAATTAAAGTGCGCAAGCATGTTGCTAGAGGTCTCCAAGTAGTACAGAGGACGCTAGACGTCACATGGCCTGAGGTCAGCTTGAGCATAGCGCCAGCTGGAGCTGGCTCCGCTGCGTGAGACAGTATAAGGAACGGGAAAACTCAGTGTGTGTCAGTCGGCGAGCAGCCTGCACTGTACTGTGGTGGTGTTCTTAATTACAACATCACCAGGAGACAACATCCGGATGACTTCACACAGGGACCAATCATCAGGAAACTGGAAGAAGGACGACGTGTGACGAATGTAGCCCAGGAGACTGATATTGCTCACACATACACTGAAGCGCCACAGGAACTGATCTAGGCATGCGTATTAAAATACAGAGATAAGTAAACAGGCAGAATATGGCGCTGCGGTCGGCAACGCCTACATAAGACAACAAGTGTCTGGCGCAATTAGATCGGTTACTGTCGCTACAATGGCAGGTTATCAGGATTTAAGTGAGTTTGAATGTGGTGCTACAGACGGCACCCGAACGATGGGACACAGCATCTCCGAGGTAGCGATGAAGTGGAGATTTTCCAGTACGACCTTTTCACGAGAGTACCGTGAATATCAGGAATCCGGTAAAACAACAAATTTGCCACATCGCTGCGGCCGAAATAAGATCCTACAAGAACGGGACCAACGACGACTGAAGAGAATCGTTCAACGTGAGAGAAGTGCAACCCTTCCCCAAATAACTGCCATCAACAAATGTCAGCGTGCTAACCATTCAACGAAACATCATCGATATGGGTTTTCGGAGCCGAAGGCCCACTCGTGTACTCTTGATGACTGCACGACACAAAGCTTTACGCCTCGCCTGGGCCCGTCAACTCTGACACTGGACTGTTCATGACTGGAAACATATTGCCTGATCGGACGAGTCTCGTTTCACATTGTATCGAGAGGAAGGACGTGTACGGGTATGGAGAGAACGTCATGAATCTAAGGAACCTGCATGTCAGCAGGGGACTGTCCAGGCTGGTGGAGGCTCTGTAACGGCGTGGGGCGTGTGTAGTTGGAGTGATATGGGACCCATGATACGTCTAGATACGACTCTGACTGGTGACACGTGCGTGAGCATCAAGTCCGACCACCTGCATCCATTCATGTCCATTGTGCATTCCGACGGACTTGGGCAATTCCAGCAGCTACAGAGTGGCTCCAGGAACATTCTTCTGAGTTTAAACACTTTCTATGGTCACCAATTTCCCCAGACATGAACATTGCTGAGCGCATCTGGGATGCCTTGCAACATGCTGTTCAGAAGAGATCACCATCCCCTAGTTCTCTTACGAATTGATGAACAGCCCTGCAGGATTCATGGTGTCAGTTCTCTCAGCACTACTTCAGACCTTAGTCGAGTCCATGCCGCGTCGCGTTGCGGAACTTCTGCGTGCTCGCGTGAGTCCTACATGATATTAGGCAGGTGTGCCAGTTTCTTTGGCTCTTCAGTATATATGTGCATGGGGAGCGCTCCGAACCATAGACACTACTGCCCCATGTAGAAGAGGTGGTTGACCACAGACCACTAATAAATTGTGCGACAGGCAAGAAGGAACATACAGCAAACAACTGCCATTGCTAGACGACCAGTACGTTGTGTTCCGCTGATACGCGTCCGTCGGCGGTTACGTCTGCTATAGTGCCGAGAGCATAGGGGCAGGACGAACGAGGACCGGGTTCGCGTGCCCTTCATGGTTGAGAGCAGATTCACTTTGAGTAGTAACTTTGGACGTATTCTTATATGATGAGAGACGGAAAAACATAACGCCCCCACGAAAATCGTCAAACATGATCGGTTTCGTGTTTCAGGTGTTATGGCTTGGAGAGGCGTACATTGCATGGATGTACTGCCATCCAAATCTTTGAACACGGTACACTCACCAGTCAACGTTATTGTAACAATGAACTCCTTCCCCCTGTGCTTCTTTTTATGGACGCTTTCGGTTCTGATTTCATTTTTATGGACGACAACTTGCGACCGCACCGAACTGCGCAGGTGGAGACGGAGAGAATATTTGGTGAATGAAATGGCCTGCCCAATACCTCGACTTAAATCCTATCGAGCATGTGTGGCGGACAAACGTATTGCAACACGTCTACGTGCACCAATGACCATCCAGCTGTTGTTAACCACGCTGGTGAAAGAGTGGAATGCCCTACCACCGAAGTCCTTTACCAACCTTATGGCCACCATGGGAGAACGTTGCATAGCGTGCAGTGCTGTCCATGGTGATCACATATCTTATTAAGCACCAATTTTGTAAAGTCTAGAGGACCATCATAAAACGAGATGACTTCAGTGTAATTATTGTCTTATAATAAAAGCGTTATTTCTGTCCGTCCCATTGCGTATTTTTTTCAGTTGCCTCCTGTACTACATTGTGGCAATTCTTTCTATGTGTCGCCCAAGTTTCATCGAGCCGTGTTGCTTGGCAGTGACACATCGTTCGAATATTAGTTTCATTCTTAAGTTTTGCACACCACTGTAACATACACAAACAGCCGTTGTCTTTGTTTAGAGATTGTGGTACACACACACTTTTTTAAACTAATATATACGGCATTCTATGCGGTTTGTTGAGTTACTATCACGGGCGATCAAACAATTTCCGTTCGGTGTCTTTGCTGCAGCGTAAACAGAACCCACTGTGTCTCCGATGTGGGTATATAAGCACTGAAATATAGGCAAGGGTTTATGGTGGTCTTCGAACGGAAACTTTTTGTTCGTCTCTTATATACAGACTGACAATATGTAGCTTCCCATTCACTGCATATAAGCTTTTAATTTGTGCTCTGAGTGAACTAATTTCAAGGTTGTCTCTTACACAGATCAGTAGAAACATATAATGATAGCAACTAAAAAAATGGTACAAATGGCTCTGAGCACTATGGGACTCAACATCTTAGGTCATAAGTCCCCTAGAACTTAGAACTACTTAAACCTAACTAACCTAAGGACATCACACACACCCATGCCCGAGGCAGGATTCGAACCTGCGACCGTAGCTGTCCCGCGGTTCCGGACTGCAGCGCCAGAACCGCTAGACCACCGCGGCCGGCGCAACTAAAACGATTGCGTAAGTTAATTTACAAGTTAATTGTAAATACAAAAATAAAAATGGGTACTGGAATGATGTTTCAATTTCCTTTATGTGAATAATACTAGTTACAAAATCTGTGCCTGTTAGGAGTTCGGCACACAACAAAATTTCTGGCTGGCCGTGGCGACACAAAGGATGAACACTTTGATATACTTCAAGTACTTGAGTAAAGCCCAAGGTCATCAAAATACTATGAGATATTCAGCCAGAAACAAGCTTCAGCCATAGAGTTTGCAGTGTAGACCATCAACAGAATGATATCCACTGCATAGCTGGTAAGCATGAAGGAATAAATACTAGACTGGTTTCGTTGTATCCATGTGGGCAGCTTTGTCCCGCTATTAAGACCACAGGATCATGACACGTGTCATCACATGCCTAATTAGAGTATGTCTCCGGCTGTTGCTGTGCACTCGCAACCTACTGTGAGTACATGGCACCACCGTTTGACGGAGTGCCTACATGTCTCGTTCTCTGAGGCGCTTGCTACAGCACTTGAGCACCCCGCTCCTCTCCATCGCCATGAGACCGCACATAGGGTCAAAAAAGACTTAAATCATCCAAAACCCAGTGGGGATATAGAGACTGTGCCTCCACTGCACCTAGGCTGTCCATTTCGATGTCTGACGAACGTCTGGCGAGATGGGAAGACACAGATTGGTCTATATGATCACTGCATCGGAAGAGGATCGACGCCCGTCTGTCAAGCCACGAAGGGTATGTGGAGTGCCATCAGCAGATGTCAGGGTCAGCTGTCTAGGAGGCAGAATGGAGAACCATTCCATGGTTGCTGCAGAGTGGCAGTAGTGACTATGGTCGTCCCACCACTGCTAACTGCTGATGTGACGGTGAGGAGGGAGCAAGAGATAACTCGTGCCAAATCAGAGGTCTCAGCCGCTAGCCAACATCCAGAACACACTAAACGACTAGAGATAGAACGTTCATATTCACAGGACAGAAATGATAACATTTCAGTCACCTTGGTTTGGCATATTTCTGTTGCCTAGCAGGCATAGGTTCCACCATGTGTGATGGAAGCAATGCGTATAAGGCGCGAATGGCTTCATGTGGTATAGTCATCCATGCTACATTCACCTGGTTCAAAAGTTCATCTGTGGCGGTTGGCAATGGGTCACAGCACTGCACCCATCATATCACCATATCCCACATATTTTCGATTGGCGACAAGTCTGGTGATCCAGTGGGCCAGGGCAAAAGGCTGATATCATGACACCAAGAAGGCACATGTTTGTGCAGCACCTTGTGGTCGTGCACTGTCTTGATGAAAAATAGCATCTGAGGTGTTGTGCAGAAAGGATTTGGCTACAGGTTGCAGGATGTCATTCACATAGGTCACACTGGTCACAGTGCCCTGGACACACACCGACTGAGATTTGTGGCTGTACCCAATAGCATCCCACACCATGAGGCCCTGAGTTTGCAGTATATGTCTTGTGCGAATGCAGTCACTGTGATGCCACTCCCCCTGTCTGTGACGAACCAAAATACGGCCGTAATTTTCAAACAAACAAAACCTGGATTCGTCCAAAAACACTATCTGATGCCATTCCTGTCCCCAGCGACATCATTCCATGCACGATTGCCTTCAAACTGTTTCCGCACTTTCATCAAAGGTGGGCGGAATGATGGATGACTCGCACGTAACCCACGCCATAACAAACGGCGATGGACTGGAACTCCTGATAGTGTCCGATGCATTACACTGTTCCGCTGTTGTGCCAGAGCCGAGGAGGACACAGATCTGTCCCGCAATGCCACTCAGATGAGATGCCGATATTCTCGGGGGATTCTCTGGGTAGTATGACCTCGTCATGTTCTACGGCCTTCCATAAGGCATTCTGCATTCACCCATTGCCCTGCTGGACCACTTCATCCCACATGAGCAGAACACCAGCATCCGGCATCAGACTGAAGTAGGTAACGCAAGGGAGACCCAGTATGGGTGTGGTATAGTTTCTCACTACCATAACGGGCACCCAGGGCCGCCGCCCTTACAACGCGAATGCCAGTGGACTCCACTGACAGTGCCGCCAAACCCAGCTGCAACACGTACCTACACCCTGGTTGCTAGTCTTTTATGATTGGATTTTAGATGTTGTAGCTACAGAAGAAATTGGTGTGCCTTAGTTCATGGGGTCGTGGAGAATGGGTATCGACTAAAGTGAAAGAGACAGAGCTACAAACAGGCCTGACCTTATCGGTGGTATCTGTATAGATACAGGGATTAATTATCATGGTGTCATCATAGTGATGATGGTTACTAAAGTTAATAAACCAGTGAAGGAGGCTAGGAAAGTGTTTTTGCTGGAAAGGGCAGATAAGCAGTTGTTGGCATTCTACTTAGACAAAGAAATAACATCATTAGTTCCAGAATGATGGACGTAGAGGAATTAAGGGCAAAGTTTAAACGGACTGGAAATCGTGCTCTGGAGAACAAATTCAAAGGACTCGAAGGCTGTTCCTCTGTCGTTTCAAAAGAGAACTCGCAAATGACGACAGGCAAAAGTCAGTAGCTATTCGTGTGTTTATAAAAAAGGTCGATGCGTGAAGCATACAACTATCATCGTCATATCATAGCAACAGATCTTGTCGAGAACCCGAGGAAATTTCTGGTCCTATGTAAAATCTGTGGTTCATGGTGTGGGTTCCTGTAGTCATGTCCTAGTTCATCAACCACGGGCAACGTATGAGTGGCCAAGTAAGTGGTCCCGACACTCGGGATACCAGTTACTTTGGAATAAGGCTGGTCATCTCGGACATATTCTGAGTCGTGGTTACCTTTGTGCTCATACGGCAAAGACTATCAAATCCACCGGTTAGTCCCTCAACCGTTAGGGGTAAAACTCAATGGGACTCGGGGCAAGTAAGGCAAGCAACCTGCTTCCCTGGTACTTTAAATATGATGCTGGCAACAATCAGAGCAAAATGCCTCGGACCTTTGGAGGTGACAGAGTCCCACCTCTAACTGACAAACCAGGGACTCCTAAGATACGACTTGGCAAACAAATGGTAATGAGATGGGGAGCTATTAATATCAATGGGGGCTACTCTGGGAAGAAGGTAGAGCTGGCAGTGGCTGCAATAAGATGGGGCTGGACGTTTTAGCTATTAGTGACATTCGGGGAAGGGGTGAGAAAGAAGAGGAAGTGGAGAATACAAGGTCTACCTGTCAGGAGTCAAAGCAGGAATAGCACAATGGGGTGTAGGGCTTTACATCAGGAAAGAAATGGAACCCAGCGTAGTTGCAATAAGGTATGTAAACGAACGACTGATGCGGATAGATTTGACAGTGTCTAGCAAGAAAATTAGGATTGTGTCAGTATATTCGCATTGTGAAGGGACAGATCAAGATAAGATGGATAGTTTTTATGATGCACACAGTGATGTAATTGTTAGAGTAAAGGACAAAGACAGTGTTCTGCTCATGGGTGATTTTAATATCAGGGCTGGAAATCGAACGGAAGGATATGAAAAGGTTATGGGTAAATTTGGAGAGGATATGGAGGCCAACAGGAACGGGAAACAACTCTTGGATTTCTGTGCCAGTATGGGCTTAGTAATCACAAACTCCTTTTTTAAACATAAGAACATTCGCAGGTATACTTGGGAAGGCAGGGGAACCAGATCTGTGATTGACTATATAATAACAGATCAGGAATTCAAGCAGGCTGTGAGGGACACACGTGTATTCAAGGGTTTCTTTGATGACACTGATCATTATTTAATCTGCAGTGAAATTGGTATTGTGAGGCCGAAAGTGCAGGAGGTCAGGTCCATAAGTAGGAGGATAAGAGTGGAGAAACTTCAGGATAAGGAAATCAGGCACAAGTACATAACAGCGATCTCAGAAAGGTACCAGTTAGTTGAATGTAGTCAATTACAGTCACTGGAAAAGGAATAGACAAGGTACAGGGACACAATACTAGAAGTGGCTAAAGAATGTCTTGGAACAGTAGTGTGTAAAGGTAGGATGAAGCAAACAGCTTGGTGGAATGACACAGTCAAGGTAGCCTGTAAAAGGAAAAAGAAGGCGTATCAAAAATGGCTACATACTTGAACTCAGGTAGACAGAGAAAGTTATGTTTAAGAAAGAAACAAAGCCAAACAGATAATTGCAGCATCCAAGAAGAAATCTTGGGAAGACTTTGGAAACAGGTTGGAGACTTTGGGTCAAGCTGCTGGAAAATCATTCTGGAGTGTAATTAGCAGTCTTCGAAAGGGAGGTAAGAAGGAAATGACAAGTATTTTGGACAGGTCAGGAAAACTGCTGGTGAATCCTGTGGATTCCTTGGGCAGATGGAGGGAATATTTTGAAGAGTTGCTCAATGTAGGTGAAAATACGATCAGTAATGTGTCAGATTTCGATGTACAATGGGATAGGAATGATGATGGAAATAGGATCACATTTGAGGAAGTGGAGAAAATGGTCAATAGATTGCAGTGCAATAAAGCAGCTGGGGGTGGATGAAATTAAGTCGGAACTCATCAAATACAGTGGAATGTCAGGTCTTAAATTGCTACACAGGATAATTGAAATGGCCTGGGAGTCGGGACAGGTTCCTTCAGACTGGACAAAAGCAGTAATCACACCAATCTTTAAACATGGAAACAGAAAAGATTGTAACAACTACAGAGGTATCTCTTTCATCAGCGTTGTGGGTAAAATCTTCTCAGGTATTGTTGAAAGGAAAGTGCGAGTATTAGTTGAGGACCAATTGGATGAAAATCGGTGTGGGTTTAGGCCTCTTAGAGGCTGTCAGGACCAGATCTTTAGCTTACGTCAAATAATGGGGAAGTGTTATGAGTGGAACAGGGAATTGTATCTATGCTTTATAGATCTAGAAAAGGCATATTACCGGGATCCTGGGAGGAAGTTATTGTCTGTTCTACGAGATTATGGAATAGGAGGCAAACTTTTGCAAGCAATTAAAGGTCTTTACATGGATAGTCAGGCAGCAGTTAGAGTTGACGATAAATTGAGTTCATGGTTCAGAGTAGTTTCAGGAGTAAGACAAGGCTGCAACCTATCTCCACTGTTGTTCATATTATTTATGGATCGTATGTTGAAAACAATAGACTGGCTGGGAGAGATTAAGATATGTGAATACAAAATAAGCAGTCTTGCATATGCGGATGACTTAGTTGTGATGGCAGATTCGATTGAAAGTTTGCAAAGTAATATTTCAGAGCTAGATCAGAAATGTAAGGACTATGGCATGAAGATTAGCATCTCCAAAACGAAAGTAATGTCAGTGGGAAAGAGATATAAACGGATTGAGTGCCAAACAGGAGGAACAAAGTTAGAAGAGGTGGACGGTTTCAAGTACTTAGGATGCATATTCTCACAGGATGGTAACATAGTGAAAGAACTGGAAGCGAGGTGTAGCAAAGCTAATGCAGTGAGTGCTCAGCTACGATCTACTCTCTTCTGCAAAAAGGAAGTCAGTACCAAGACTAAGTTATCTGTGCACCGTTCAATCTTTCGACCAACTTTGTTGTATGGGAGCGAAAGCTAGGTGGATTCAGGTTACCTTATCAATAAGGTTGAGATTACGGATATGAAAGTAGCTAGGATGATTGCAGGTACTAGTAGATGGGAACAATGGCAGGAGGGTGTCCACAATGAGGAAATCAAAGAAAAACTGGGAATGAACTCTATAGATGTAGCAGTCAGGGCGAACAGGCTTAGATGGTGGGGTCATGTTACACGCATTTGAGAAGCAAGGTTACCCAAGAGACTCATGGGTTCAGCAGTAGAGGGTGGGAGGAGTCGGGGCAGACCAAGGAGAAGGTACCTGGATTCGGTTAAGAATGATTTTGAAGTAATAGGCTTAACATCAGAAGAGGCACCAATGTTAGCACTGAATAGAGGATCATGGAGGAATTTTATAAGGGGGACTATGCTCCAGACTGAACGCTGAAAGGCATAATCAGTCTTAAATGATGATGATGATGATGATGATGATGATGTAAAATCTGTAAGCAGGTCGGAGGCTTCCATCCAGTCACTCGTTGACCAGTCTTGTATGACAATAAAAGATAGCAAATGGAAAGCCAGAATTTTAAATTTCGCGCTTAAGAAGTCGTTCACGCAGGTGAATCGCACAAACATAGAGTCGTTTGATCGTCGCACAGCCTCCCATATGGAGGACATCGTAATAGGCATCCCTGGCGTAGGGAAACGACTCAAAGAGTTGAAAACTAATAAGTCTCCAGGTCCGGAGGGAATCCCCTTTCGGTTTTACAAAGAGTGCTCTACGTCACTGGCCCCTTACTCAGCTTGCATTTATCGCAAATCTCTTGCCTAGCACGAAGTCCCAAATGACTGGAAAAAAGTGAAGACTGTAAAGCGTCTGGATTTTACGGACCTTACATGAGCTTGATCCATAACGATAGGACGATACGGTGTGAGGTCCTCAGAAAATAATAATTACATTATATCAACAAAAGGCATTTGTAGTTAAGCTCGTGTACCGAAAACTAACAAAACAATCTCTACCAATATGGATAATGGCATGGAACAAACAAGTTAAAGTGAAAAGCATTTTGGAGACGAACCGAGCAGGTGGTTAATGATATCATGAAACTCCCATTTAGCAAGAAAACAGCGAGCTTCAGCGCAGAATGGGATCAGGCCAGATCAATACATTATTCCTTTTTGACGCAAATAAGACAAGGACCGACGGTAAGTGGGTGCACGTCATTAACAGGGCTAGGCTGCGACCCAGCAAGAAAAATAAAAAGGTATTCACCTCTAGCTAGACAGTAATCGGCTGAAGCCATTCTTGGCGACGCAGACGCGACACGATGGGGAGATCCCCATAATATAAATGCATTTTGAGACCCAAATTAAGGCTCTATCTCCCTCTCTTGTCTCGCGGCGGACCACACAAGTGTGTCGAAATAAGCAAAGGCGTTGACAGCTTTGCTTTCTGCAAAGTGAGGACGATATGCTTCACGTATCATGGCGACAGACAGCAAAACGGTAGTTAATTATTTCTATTGGAATTTTTGCGGGCAAAGTAATTGTGCACGTCGCTCCAACCCATAGCGAATGTGCAATAGCCATTATTTCGACAAGGAAAAGATTAACATTCTATGGAACGCAGGAAAGTTGCGACTTAGTGAATTCAGTCAAGGTCAGAGTAGGCAATTCGCATTTCAGATCCATCACGGAGACAATGCCATTGCATATGCGTTTTAGTGAAGTACCATCGCGCATTAGGCCACAGTAAATGTCGAGTCTAGATTTTGCTCACTCCAAATTGCGTACACTTTGACCATTGAATATCAAAAGCTAGGATACCAACCTGCCCTGACATTGAATAAATGAGAGATTTTTTTCATTGATTCAAAAAGCAAATTTATTCTCCATCAGCTCAGTGGACTGACCTGCTACAACAACGTAGATTCAAATGAGCTAACGAGGATTTTTGATAATCATTCTTTTCTGTGATAAAAAATTTTCATGTGCAGAGATAAAGATTTTAATAATCGGCATTTCAATATGTCCAAGACACAAATATTTTGTTACTGAATGTAAAAAGTAATTGAACATTATTTTTGTTTATCACTTGAGCCCTGAAAGCAACAGTTGATAAAATTATATGAAGAAGAAAAAGTGAATAGCTGTGTTGTCTTTCTAGAATAGACCTCAAACTTTCACATTCATTAATTCATGAGTTCTAAGTACGTGACAGCAGATCTGCACCTGATATTAGCTGCCTTACAGGGCCAGGGTCATATTTATTTAGAATGTCCGTTTGACACCGTGGGCTTGAGAAGACAGTTCAGATATTTTGTCCATTTGCGTGCTAAGTGGTTAGCTAAGTTTGCACACATTAGTGCACTCAATGTGCAGATATAAAGGTCAGACGTACAACAAAATGGGGACCCAGCCAGGATACGAAATTACAGCACTCTGATAGATTCAGGGTTTGCTTTTGATAGGTACAAAACACACAAACCTCCCAAACAACAAGCTGACGCAAACTGGAGCAAAGAAAATGAAAATGTAAATGTGACTCAGCTGTGCAGTAAGTGTCGATAGAATTGTATGCATGTATTTCTTATTTGCTGCCACACCACATTCTTGAATTGGGTAGTGTTGAGTTCTGACTCAACGCCTGTAACCGAAAGGCTATATAAAAGACGAGGAAAGGGGTTCAGATATTGAATATAGGACCGTGGATGATATTTTGGAGTAGAATCAAGTCTTATGATTAGATTTTAACGCATATTCAGGTTAGGAAAATTCGCGAACAGCAACGCTTAGTGGAGCGTTAAAAAAAAAAAAAAAAGGTTCAAATGGCTCTGAGCACTATGGGACTTAACTTCTGAGGTCATCAGTCCCCTAGAACTTAGAACTACTTAAACCTAACTAACTTAAGGACATCACACACATCCATGCCCGTGGCAGGATTCGAACCTGCGACCGTAGCGGTCGCGCGGTTCCAGACTGTAGCGCCTATAACCGCTCGGCCACCCCGGCCGGCGGTTCAAAAATGAAAGAAAATAATCGATTAAGACAAAGAGAAGTCATGGAAGATCTTGATAGGATCGAGTTGGACACACAACAGGTAGATTAGCGTGAACAACACGAGACAGAAGATGTAGAAATACCGAATGTGACCGAAAATGCAACACATGATGTTCAATATGGTCCAAGGAATGGACATGAGGACGACGTTGCTAATTAATCACACGCTGAGTCTGTAGGTAGTGATTTACAGTATATTAAACCAAACGTAATAATATTGAATCAGTCAGGCTTGCAATTGCAAGAAAGAACGCGTGTTAATGCTTCTAACTATGTTGGGAAGTGAAGGAAATGGCTCACGAAAAACGAGACAGGGAACGGTTGCATCAGATGGTAACTGGCGAAAATAGTGTAGAGGAAAACGCCAACATATTTGGAATGTTTGCAACGTTTATTACAACAATCTCAGGAACCAGAAAAGCGTATAGAGGGGCGCATAACACATCAGCGCATAATACTGAGGTTGAACGAAACTAACAAGGAAATACAAATAACGCGCGATAGACTAATATTCAAGGCCAATTAGATCAAATGCGAACTGAAGCTAAGGAAGCCCAAATCACGCTCCAAACGCTCGTTACAAGGCACAAACATTTGAGAACAGACATCGACACTGTTCAAAGAGACATGGTTATGTTGCGTAAAGATACGCAACAAAGTGTAAAAAAGGTTAAACAGCAGGTCGAAGCTTTTGCCATCAAAGCGACGACGAAGGCGAAACATGTTATTGCTGAGACGACGTCTCACAAAAGAACGACAAAAGCAGGATTAAAGAAATTCGATGCTCGTATTTTAAGAATACAAGAGAAAACGAACACCAGTTTCAACGGCTGAGATCGGAAGTTCTACATTAGATCGAATGTCGTGGTGACGTAGAAAGCGTTAGTGAGGAGTCGCAGACGACGACAGAATCCACTTTAGTGTCGTTAGATTCTACTGCGAATACTGCAAAATCAACATTTGCCGACAATACGACAGAAAGGGTACCCCAAATTACGTGTGACGTAAGACGGAAAGACACATGTGAATGCCAGTCCGAAACCGCAAATCGCTAACGGGAAATTAGTACAAATCAGCGTATGCCAGAACATCACGGTAACCGTAGGGAACAGTCTGGATTGCGACCACTTGTACAAGAAAGAATGACAGGTCAATCTGGAATACAAGAGCGTGGTTTCCAGCAAGGTTCAGTAAGTCAAGCACAAAGCGTGACATACGCTCATCAAACCATACTGACGCATTACGCAACGCCACAACTTTTAGGACGAATACCGACGGGTTACAGTTCGACGCCTAACGAGCCAGAATATACAGAGCCGGTAGCGGGCGTTATGCACGCATATTGCGCAATGAGATCTGCAAGTGATTCTACGGCAGAAATGTCACAGAATGAACCAAGTTACACACGTTTGCGTAGATTTGACGCAAACCAAGTACAGAATTCCAGTCTTCAAAACCCAGCAGATACGTCACAGAGAGAAGCGAGAGGTTTTGATGATAACCTCTATCTTACAGTGCGAAAATACCAGCACTATAAAGAATATGCAAATTTTCTCCACCCCCGCACATTTATTGACCAATTTAAAGTAGGAATACCGACACATTGGCTATTGAAACGTAAGTTAGATTTTATTTGCGCACGTATGGAGGGAAGTGTTGCTGAAACTACGCAGAAGATAACAGAAACTTGTGATTCGTATTATTCGTTTAGAGCTGCCTTTATAGCAAGATATTGGTCTCCGAAGGTTCAGATGAGAATAAAATATTGATTAGCACAAAATGTCTCATTCAAAAATTCGCGTGAGAAAACAGCAGTCAATTCTTTGAGAATATGGCTAAAAGGAAACAATACTTAGATAACCCATATAGAAACGGACAATTGATTCAAATATACAAAACGAAACTGCCAATGAGGTATCAACAGGCCTTGATAGAACGTGGGGGCCATAATGTAGAAACTTTCAAAGGTGTTTTTATATAGGTAGAATTCATGTATGAAAACGAGGCTCAAAGACGTCGCGATTCACGACAGAGTAATTCTGAGAGAACATGTAATATGAAGAAGAATAATAATAATGGTAGCGATGGTAGGCCAGTATTGGGATTGGATTTTGGATGAAATGGGAATAATTACGGAAGTGGGAGTAGTGGAAACACTAGACCACAGCGTAATGGATATGGTTTTAATAGTGGTTGGAACAGGTGGAATGTAGACGAAAGCAGGAATGGGAATTAGAGAACTCGGAATAACCGACAGATTGACTTTAATCATCGATCTCCAGGTCCATGGACAGAAAGTAGATGGGAAGGTGGTGCGAGAACGCAGCCACAGACAAATACTTCAGGTAGTTATCGGAGAAACGAACCACAGATGGGGATTGAATTACGAAGCGTGAGGATTGACTGACGTTAGGTATGCAGGAGTTGAAGCAGATAACACACTTTCTGCAGAAACGGATGACAAGGCGTCCTCAGCAATAAGGAGGTTAAGGTGTGACGTACAAGAGTCTGAATTGGGAACAGGAACGACAGAAAGATCATCAAAGGTATGCGTACAGATACTATAAATAGGGAGGTTAGTCACAACTGAAGTGTTGGGGTTGGACTGACATTGACGATGAGGATGAACTCCCAGCACTACCTAGTAATGAACCATTTGATTATGACGAAGCATTAACGTATATGGTGCAGATGTTTGACTCTGCACGGACGAAAAATGATTTTCAGCAGGATAATATACAGGGAAAATATCCCGTCGGGTTCGGAAAACGAACCAGATTATAAAGTATGTGAACATTATGATAAATCTTATTCAACCGTATACAATTTTGGCACATACGAGGACATAGTACGGCAGTATTACCGACAATATGTAATCATCACACCAGACGTAGAAAACAGCGTCGTAATAAATGACGACACAGCTGAAAATTTGAATCTGCAGCTCTCAGTAGCAGATAACAAATATTATACCGAGTTGAATCAGGGTGCGAGTGCAGACACACTTAACGTAGAATCTGACGACTCCCCAGAATCTAAGTGTGAAGTACTGTCACACTTAAGGAAGACTTGCCAGGCTCTAAAATCTAAATAAAACACGATTAGCCGGCCGCTGCGGCAGAGTGTTCTAGGCGCTTCAGTCCGGAACCACGCTGCTGCTACGGTCGCAGGTTCGAATTCTGCCTCGAGTATGGATGTGTGTGATGTCCTTAGGTTAGTTAGGTTTAAGTAGTTCTAAGTCTAGGCGACTGGTGACCTCAGATGTTAAGTCCCATAGTGCTTAGAGCCATTTGAACCATTGGAAACACGATTACACAGATACTTGAGGAGGAGACAAACTTAAAGGAAGTAGCAAGGTGTGAAAATGAGGATTTAAAATCTAGATTGGTTACTTTAGAAGCTGATCTAGAAGCAGCGAGACTAAAGGTGGACAATTTAAAAAAGGGAGGTGCTTCTCCCGAAACTCTCGATGAAGGCCATCAAATGTTAATGGAAAATGACGCAACTATGGATGTCCACAAACATCCAGTCATGATAGAACAAACACATATACATCGGTTAAATTGTAAAGTAATTAAGGTCACATTTACGGAGGAGATAAGTCCGATACTCCGTGTAACAGTCAAGGATATTGTCGTTAACGCAATAGTTGACAGTGGGAGTGAGTTAATGGTGATATCAGAGCCGTTATTCCATCGTTGCAATGGTGACAATTACCTATTAGTGTTAAAAACACGTAAGGTAAATGTACACGGGCCAATTATGGGACGTTCGTGGAACGTCACAAGGCAGACAAGACTTACATTCGACTGCCAGGGTCATGTAATAGAAACGAAATTGGTCATCCCAGGACCGGCAAACACCTTAGCAGATTTTCTTTCCCGTTATCCACATGGTGCGACCGCAAGGAACACGAAGTTCGGTGCAGATGAAGACAAAATTGGTGTATATTACATGAAAGGAGTTCCTTATGAAAAATACATAACAACAACTTTCTCAAACATTTCAAACGAACAGAGCAAAGACCCAGAGGTGTTTAGGGTCAAACATAAGTGGAAAGACAAGAACTCGGTTGACATTCGTCAGCATTATTTGCTGAAGAATGACGTGCTCTTCTACAGACGAGGCCCAAGAACAGGTTTATGGACAGTACGCGTTCCTGATGAACTCGTGAACAAGTATATATGGTACACTCACTTAAGTAGTGTGTACTTTGGGGCGAAGAATTCTTTTATGAAAGGTAAAGAGACCGCACATTTCCCCAACATGGAAAGACGCATTCGGCAAGTACTCAAAAAGTGTAAGGATTGCCAACGTGCCAAACACGTTACTTTTCAGAGTAGACAACCATTGTCACCCATAATACCGAAAAAGCTAAAACATCTAGTGGCAACAGATTTGATGGGACCGTTACCAAGGACATGGAATGGAAACACGTTTATCGGTGTAGTTTTAGAGTTAACATCAAAGTATGCTATTTTGACCCCCTCTGAAACGTGCAACTGGTGCTACGATCAGTAAGGCGCTACAAAGTGAATTCCTCAAGCGGGTAGGGCATGTAGAAAGGTTAATTTCAGATAATGGGCCCCAATATACATATCTAAACCTTGGTTGGCGAGTTTAAAAAGACATAAAATTAAATCTATCTTCATATCCAGGTATAAACCAAGCGCTGATTGTGCATAACGAACGATGAAGGATACTGTAACATGGTGTCGTCTGTACTGTAGTTTACGACATACCACATGGGATGCCAATTTACATCATTTACGGACTATTAGTAACGAAATGCCGCACAGTACTACACGATTACCACCAGTCACAGTGCTCAAAAATAAAAGACCAGTGGACAGAGTAATAGAAGTTGTACAGTTCCCCCCATCCAGAAGACCATCACACCAGCTGATAATAAAATTAGCACTCGAAAACATTGAACGAGCGGCTGCAAAAAGGAAGCTCAGAGCAGACAACGGTGCTTCCACACAGGTATTCACTGTGGGACAGTTGGTTCTTCTTAGAACTCACTTTTTATCTAATAAAGAAAAACAGGTTTGCCATAAATTTTATCCAGTATATAAGGGACCCACGTTAATTAGTAAAGTGGTTCGTGCAAATGCAGTAGAATTGGTGAACCCACGAAGGGAAAAAATAATATAGGTCTACGTCACGTCAGCCACATTAAGGCTCATAATGAATAATTATTCTTGCAGTGGTCATACGGCAATTAGCCATGAAAACTAAAATAT
Source organism: Schistocerca serialis cubense (assembly GCF_023864345.2). Classification (NCBI taxonomy): domain Eukaryota; kingdom Metazoa; phylum Arthropoda; class Insecta; order Orthoptera; family Acrididae; genus Schistocerca; species Schistocerca serialis. The sequence continues at coordinate 598,462,785 of NC_064640.1, read as the reverse complement.
AAATGGATCACAGATGATACAGCAAAAGAATGTAGATATGTTTCAGGTTGCAGGAGATCTCAAGAGGCAGACAGGACGAGCTACAAACATGTAAATATTCAAATATAGGTACAATAATACTAATCATTTAAATCATCAAAGTATGTTAGAAATAAATAAAAGAAAACTAATTGCATGATTTACTAATTCATTCAAGAAGTAAAGGAACCGTAAAGTACTGGAAAAAAACAAACAATTTAAACGATCATTTTGTATTATTCATGTAAATGTTCAAATGTAATGCTCATAGAAAATTTAGATAAAGGAACTTATAATTAGTAACATTAAGCAAAAGTCATTGTAAAACAAGTGAAACAAAGAAAGCACGCAACATAACGTCACTACAATCGTCTGGGGAAGGGAGCCAAGCAGACGACAGAAGCAGGAAGTCTACAGGCAGCTATGGTCTGAATGTGAGAGTTTATACGATTGCACAATATGGCATTGGCGACAAACCGAAGACAGAAGTAAGAAATTTACTGCCTCACGCTTCACATTAGTACGGAGACTGAGCCAGGTGTATTTTGAAGAATATTGTCCCACGCTTCACATCACATCAATAGCCAGAGGACGGGAAAACCCAGTAGCAGCAAGGGACACTAAGGCCGCACACCTACGAGGAAGGCCAAGCGAACCCAGTAGCAGCGATCCACTATAGCAAACCACTCATTAGTACAACCGCCTGGAAAAATAAGCTCAGAATATTTCTCTCAATATACCAGATGGAGAAGCTGATAACTGAAAACAGATATATCACTTCTGAAATTATCTATTGAGACTTGACCACATCTCATAACAACATAACTGGTAATCCTTCCGAATACTTTCGCTGAATAACATATACTATCCCTATGCTTGAGAGGTTCCAAGTTCCCCGAAAGAAGACATGAAGACACAGCAAGTAACGAAGAGAAGAAAGGGTCCCAAGATGAGTGCAGAAGACAGCAAGATTCGTTTCTAAATCCTATACCTTAAAACAGTATGAGATTTGGCAGAATTGACAGAAAACAATATTCAACAAAATCATGGCAGTTATTTCATTCTAACTATCAAAACAAACAAAGACGATCAAACCATCAGAGTAAGCATAATGGGGACATCAAAATGCAGCAACCATTGAGGGGCTCCACTCATCAACCTCAATGGCAACTATACCAATAAAGAACTATGCCACCTACGTTGTCACATCATGGCATTGCCTTGGACGAGCAGTTTGTCGTCAAAACAATGCAACGTGGAATAGACCATGTAAAGGCATTCGTGCTTGAACACTCAGAACTGTAAATGTCGATAATCTTCATCAACATCGCGCAGAGTCTACAACTGACTAGCAGTATCAACCACCACTGATCGACAGCAGCATCGGGAAGCAAACCCAGCCCAAATTTAGTGTGTAAAGTGCATTAAGAAGAAAGTGACGTGTGTGACAAATGCATAGTCATATTTTAAAGAGTGCAAGCAAGGAGTTGAGATGCCTGTAAATATTCAGTCGTACCTGTACCACTTAGAATTTGTACTTTATATGTTTAATTTGTATTCTGCAATTCTATTTGTAAATTGTTAAAGTATATTCATAAATGTACCACGTTTTAAGCTGACTCCTGTAAATGGACCTGCAAAATTACAGACCAACAGCGCTGTGACCAGTGTGATGGGTTGGAGGGTGGTTCGAGGTTTCTTGCTGAGGAGACATCTGTCAGGCTCTTCTCTGTGACAGGGTTGCCCCCGCACATACTAAAAATTGATAGAGCATCTTCGCTGTAAGAGTACTTCATATTTTCCTTATTTTTGGAACCATTCGCTCCACATTGTCGTGTGATTGAGGGTGAAAAGGAGACGTGCACAAATTCTGTAGGTCTTGTTGAGTGCAAAACTCTGAAATGGGATCAGAGGTGACCCAGGGAGGCTTTCATTTGTGAAGGCCAGTACGATGATTTTAATTGTCTTTTGTGTTGTTGTGGAATACTTCCTGGTAACACATGGCAACTCTGAAAAAGAATGAACGACGAGTAGTCACATCGAGCTGAGAAAGAACCCACAAGGTGAATGTGGTCCCAAGGAGCAGTAGGGTGGGTCCAGGATGAAAAGACTTTTGCAGGTTATGCCTGCTGGGTAGAGGAAGGGGGGGGGGGCGTAGTCTGGATATGAATGGGCAAGTCCCTCAATGTCTTCATCGACAGCTGGTCAATAAGTATCACAGTGGGCCAAGTTCTTCGACGCACATGAAGCACTGGAGATACCTGAATGTAGAGAGAGGGACGTATCACCAACTGCAGGGACTGGTTCTCTGTTACAGGTAGAAGGACCCCAGCTTGAATTGACAACAAATGTTTCAAATCAAAATATCATTGTAATGTTGGATCCGATCTTCTAGAAAATTGGTTCAACCAACCTGAATCACTCATTAGATGACTTGGCGCATCGTAGGTTCCTTACGCGATTCTGTTGCGGTGGTGGATATCATGACTGGAAAACTGTTTAAAGGAAACAGAGCACTACAGTCAATGTGAACGCAGACGACCACCTTTTTGTCAAATTCGGCATTGGGGTCAGCCAGGAGCTGGGAAGGAGAACATGCGTTTGCGAGCTGGCTAGTTGGTTTGTATGAGATGGAATACCGATATGCAGATAAAAAGTGAGACCACCACTGTAAGTGTTGTGCCAATTTGATGGGTAACAATAACCAAGGAGTGAATAAATCGAGCAAGGACTTGTGATCTGTGACTAGGTGGAATTTTACACTGTAGAAGTATATGTGCAATTGTGTGCCGCATAGATGATACTGAGGCCCTCTATCTAGATCTGAGCATAGTTTTGTTGGCCGTATTTAACCATTTGGAAATGAAAGTTACCGGTTGTTCTCATTCACAAGCGCTGAAAAGACAGCGCTGATACCACTCTGTAAGCGTCTGCGGCAAGAATAAAAGATGTCTTGCGAGAGCGGATCACCAAAGAAGACACTCTTTACAGACCACGTTTAAGAGTGTGGAACGTGTTTACGCATGTGGGCGACCAAACGAACTCAGCCACCTTCTTTCAGCGGGCATAAGGTGTCATACAGTCTGCGTTAAATTCGCTATAAGCTTTCTGTAGTAACACATCTTGCTCAAGAGAGATTGTAGTTCATTAAGTTTAGAGTTATGGGACTGTCTTTTACGGTCTGTAAATGGTATTTGGCAGGAAGTATATCGTTTTTGTTTGTAATGAAACTCAGGTACTCGACCAAATGATGAAAAACTGACACTTCTTGACACTGTAGTTGAGGCTGAATTTCTGACGGGTGGGAAAGTGTCTGTGTTGATTTTCTAGAATATGGCGGATGTTGGACTCCATGACTACTATATTGTTTAGACAGTTACAACATGACGAAATCTCTCAGATAATTTGTTCCAAATATCTTTGGAAAATGGCAGTGGTGCTGGAAATGCCGTGTGGCTAGGGCCTTCCGTCGGGTAGACCATTCGCCTGGTGCAAGTCTTTCGAGCTGACGCCACTTCGGCGACTTGCATGTCGATGGGGATGAAGTGACGATGATAAGGACAACACAACATTCAGTCCCTGAGCGGAGAAAATCTCCAAACCATCCGGGAATCGAACTCGGGCCGTGAGGTATGGTATTCCGTCGCGCTGACCACTCAGCTACCAGGGGCGGACTCGCTTTTACTTTCCTCCCGCAGAACGTGGCTCATGCCCGTGCAAAACAGAAGACCGTATTGGGTTTGAGGGGCATATTGGCGGGCATGTCAGTTTCTCAGTCCAGTCCTGGAGAGCACAACTCTGGAAAACGTGTGCTGCACCGTTGACAGCCTTGAAGGGAACAGCAGTGGAAACAAGATGAGCTGTCTCAGACATGGAAAATGTTAATTGATTAAATGCATCGAGACCAAAAACATTATCGATTGGAAGAGATATAACAATAATATTAAGAGTGACGTGCCACGGTATTCATTTTTATGTCATTTCCATGTGAAAAGTTCCACAAATGCGAACTTTGTGTCCACTGTGGGCCACAACCTCTCTGACCAGTGAACTCAACGTGATGTTTGTGTTCCAGAAGCTGAAGCTTCTGTGTCAACTTGAAACACTATCCGTTCGTCAAAAATTTTCAGTTAAGTTAATAACTTCCGTAGAACGTCTGTCTCAGAGCTTACGACGGTTTCCATTTTATGTATCGAATCTTACTCCTGGCTTCTTGCAGCCATTCTATGGAAGGAAGAGTTGCAGTAACCTCCTGTGTGGTCTTATTTCCTGCACTGAAAACACTGTTCACCAAGGTTGTGGTGTTAATGGTACGAATGACGTATAAAACAATCAGGACAGCATAGCAGCTGCCTTTTGCGATAGGTTGACGAAAAAAGAGAGCTAGAATAAACCGTTTATGACCCGGCTTTCGAACCATCTTGCACAGTTCATTTTCAGCTTTCGCGCACTATGGACATGTTATTCAGTGCGCCCAACAAGGTCGCATGTTATTTACCAACACCGAATCAGTGCTCCATTCTAGTGTTTTATACAATTACTGTCAACAGAAGGCATGTCAGATACGCCTGACACGGACCAAGTTGTACAGGTAGCGAAAAGAGCCTGTTACTAAGGTTCTCAACAACGAGTTACATTGTAGCCGACGGAATGCATTATTTATGAAACATAAAATTTTGAAGAGAAATGTTCCATTAGCATGGACAAATAAAGATGTCGTGCATCTTGAATTAATTTGAAGAGTCATTTCTTTTGGCTGTGTCTGTGAAACGTTGTTGAAACTATGATCTCTGATTTATTTTCGGGAGTTCCACGTATTTACACATGATCGAGAAGACGCAAGAGGAAGAGAAGTTCTCTTATGATGAAATAAAAATCATTACACTAACATTTGTAGTTTATAGCCTGTTGCTGTCATGACCACAATAATCGGCAAAGAAATATCGATAGTGTCATTGTATTGCCCACAGAGAATAGTTACTCCAAGAAGGGATGACACAATTTAATGAGTCAGATAGAACTACCATCAATTATTTGTGGAGATTATAATACCCACTGATGTGTTGGGGATGTCAATACTACGACGATATCGGAGCAGCTTTGGTTGAAATCATGGATGATTCTGTCTGCATGTTTTGAATTATGGACAACTCATATTGAATCAGAAAATATAAAAGTGGCTAACTCCTATCGACATAACTCTGTGTTCATCAAACTTTGCTACGGATCTCCAGTGTAGCGTCCTCGACTATCCCATGGGATCAGATCACTATGCCGTAGAGATACAAATAACTGAAGATTACCCTCGGATGGCCAATAACTCATCAAAAACGTGTAAAGTTAACAAAGCAAAGTGGGTAATATATGAAGGTATAGTGCGGGATTGAATTAAGACGATACTATAGTATCGTCACCGTTAGAAAGCTGCCACGAATTTTTTTGTATTAACAGTGATGCAGCAATCACATCAATTTCTACTACTAATCCAGTCCACATAACGACAGGACCATCGAAACCTTGAAGGAATGACCACTGTAAATTCGTTGTTAGAAAGTGTAAATAAGCCTTTGCAATATTTAAAAGAACTTCTATTTTGGATAACATAATTAAAATTTGAAAAATCTTATGTTCATACAAAACGCACATTTAAACAGCTAAAATGAAATAGATCAATAAGGATACTCCTTTTTCAGAGGTTTGATCTGTGTTCAAACATCTGAACAAGAGAACAAGAAACAGTCACGTAAGTCCAGTACATCCATTGGAGTAACCATTAATGATAGAGTTGTAGCAAGCATTGAAGACAACAGCTAATACAGCACCAGGATTCGGTCACGTAGTCTAATCAATGACTTTCCAACTGTCGAGCTCTGCTAAGAAAATGCCCATCGAAATTTACAGTGTGCTGTGGGTAAACAGTACATTTTCGACGGAATAGAGCACACATCCAAATCGAGAAAGGATTCATCTATGGGCTCTTCTGATTTAACCGACGTTGGTAGAAACGTGACGCATCATGAAATCGCTGTTTCGTTGCGGAGTTGTTTGGGACTGTGTATCACAGCAAACTACTCTAGACCATTCGTTACAATTAGAACAGTTGCGAGGTTCCTTAGTTACTGCACTGTCGTGTAGCTTTGTACTCAAACAGTCTTAGAATTTCACTTATATTCTTAACCAGGTTATAGCAAAGCATATGACGCCCCAACTACATCTGTGACATTATAAAGCCAAACACTGCGTAATGATTTATCTGAATCTACATCTACATGATTAAAATTTAAATGTTTGACAGAGGATTCATAAAACCACTGTCAGACTTTTTCTTGACCTCTTATCTCTCGAATACCAGTGGGAGAAATGATCATCTATATCTGACCGTGCTATCACCGATTTCTCTTATTTTATTTCTCCCTATGTAGGTGGGAGTTAAAAAAATATTTTGGCATTCAAAGGAGAAAGTTAATGCTTGAAAGTTAGTCAAAAGACCTCACCGCAACGAAAAATGCCTGCAATACTCCAAAAGAGGACGGAAAAGCGTAGCGTACGTAATCTCTTTAGTAGATGTGTTGAATCTTCTAATTGCTCTGCCAATAAATCGCAGTTTTTGGTTTACCTTCCCAACGCTATTTTCTGCGTGATGACAGCAATTTATCTTGTTTGTAATTGTCATCTACAGGCATTTAGTTGCATTTGGAAACTTTGAAATGGTGTTATTAATCGTGTAAGAGAAATTTAACTTGATTTTTTTTCACGCCATACAGATATTCTGTCTAAACAATTTTGCAATTCGGTTTGGTCTTATCGTGACTTGACTAGACGACAAACTACAAAATCACCTGCAAACAATCCAAAAGGGCTTGTCAGACTGTCTCCTAAGTCGTTTATATAGGGTGTCTCAAACATTTCAGGTCAAATTGAAACGGATGACAGAGGGTCCTCATCCAATTATATTGAGATAGGGAACCAATGATCGGAAACACATATTTATTATATTAATTTACATTTATGGACACAACAAAGCGTACACCGTATAACAACTACGTAGTTCATACTAACTGTTCAAAGCGACGACTGCCAGTCCAAATGCATGTACTGCAACGGCACATGAAGTTCTGCCGTGCTCTCGCAAAGATCCAGGATGTCTCTTGCACACTGGAACAGGCAGCAGGTGATAAACGGTGTTCGGGTGGGCATTGTCCAAGATTACCTAATTGGACGTTATATGCTGTCTTCTAGTCTGACTTGCCCACGTTACACGTTGTTCCTGCGGTATGTGCTGCCGTAGTTCTTGGAGACTGAACCCCTTGTCGTCCGTAAAATGATGTGGTTGTAACACGACGGTGCACCAGCCCATCTCGATGTTAACGTCTGCGAGCACCTGAACAACACGTAACCTCATCGTTAGATTGGAAGGAGAGCTCCTGTCCATGGCCAACACAACCGCCGGATCTCACTCCTGTGGACTTTTCCCTATGGGGTTAAATCAAGACGTTGGTATATGAAACCGCTGTAGAAACGGCTGATACCTACCTGCTTGGGTCCAAGCTGCCTGTCTCCCAATCTCAATATAATCGGTTGTGGACCCATTATCACCTCTTTTAATTTGACCCAAAAGGTTTGAGACGCCCAGTATAGAATGAGAACAGTAGAGGGCACGTAACACTTCCCGGGGGAATTTCACATATAGCTTCGGTTTCACCAGTAGATTCCCGTCAACTACTACGAACTGTGACCTTCCTGACAGAGACGGTACTCCAAAGGAGTGTAGGCTTTTTATAAGCGGTGGCCACGGAGCCTTTTAGCTTTTAATTCCACTCTGATTACTCACACTTCCCTAAGTCGTATCCACAGAGTTCTCTACTGAATCAGTTTCCCCTCCGTTTCTCAGCAGTCATCGTCATTTTGAGAAAAAAAAAGGTTCAAATGGCTCTAAGCACTATGGGACTTAACATCTGAGGTCATCAGTACCCTAGAACATAGAACTAGTAATCTAAGGACATCACACACATCCATGCCCGAGGCAGGATTCGAACCTGCGACCGAAGCAGTCGCGCGGATCCGGACTGAAGCGCCTAGAACCGCTCAGCCACCGCGGCCGGCTCGTCATTTTGACTTTATCTCCTCTGTTATGATTAATCAATTTCCGTTGGTATTAATAAGGTTTCAAAATTACTGAAATTGTTAAAATTGTTGTTTTTGTTTGTTGTTAGCATTGGTATCACATCTTTTGTATTACTATTGTCACAGAAAAAATTGGAGAGCACCGTCGCTGGGGTGTGGCCTTTATGATACTAGACTGTTGCCTGGAGGCTTGTGAGTTAAAAACTCAGCTGAGGTGCAAAATTTTATTTCTATATTCGAATCGAGGACATTCTAGAAGTATCCACAAATATCGAGAATCATTGTACTGAAATGTTCCGTGTCTGTATACCATATGTGTTCAGGCCTGCGGCAGTTCACTCTGTGCTCTTGTATGTGCAAGTGCTGAATAAACCTTCGTTAAGTGAAGTTAGTGTTCGCCATACATCTAATTACTCCCTCTTCTACGTGACATTATTCTATTGGAGACGCTGGGTGTTGGAACCTGTGATAGCGCACATTATCGACTACACAGTGGCTCCCATCAGGCCACGGCAGAGCCGCCGTTTACGTCGCGAGAAACCCGAGTTCGAGCCGTATTCAACAGATCGCAATATATCGGAGACAGAAGAAGAAGAAGACGTTACGGTGACAGCAACTGTGTGCCACCACATGAGACATTCTTCCGGGTTCTCTGGTGACGATGGCCAAGATCCAAACAAGTGGCTGAAGGTATATGAGTGTATAGTCAAATTTAACAAATGAGATGGCACTGTGTGTTTGGCTAACATATTTTTCTACTTGGAGGGCATTGCCAAGCAATGGTATGAGAACAACGAGAGAAGTACACAAGCTGGGAAGTATTCTAGGCGGAACTGCGCAAGTACTTCGGCGATACACAACGGCAAAAGTGCTAGGCTGAAGATAAATTAAAGTGCAGGGCACAATGTCCAGGAGAAATTACAGCGTCCTACATTCAAGACGTCCTCGAGCTGTGTAAAATAATGGATCCTAGAATGAAGGAGGTAGGTAAGGTTGCACATCTCGTGAAGGGTGTTGCTGAGGACATGTATCAAGCCTTACTCTTGAAGCAGGTTTCGACAGCGGACGACTTCATAAAATGGTGCCAGTACATCGAGACAATGCATCAAAAAAGAATTACACGCAAGAAGTTTGAACGGCTTCCAAACGTCGTATCGACGTCTCTGATGGAGTAAGAAACTGATTTCACAAGTGTTCTTCGTCAAATAGTGAGAGAGGAAGTTCAGAAGGCACTTGGATTGCACGGCGAGTGAAAGATCGAGACGCTTCCAGAGGTCATATGGGAGGAAGTGGAACAGACATTGAACCCAATTTCTCGTCCTTCATTTCCCTTTAAAACGGTGAAAAAGTCGAAACCCAGGCGTAGTTACGTTCCTACAGTGCGGCATGAGGAACCTGTTTGGGCACCAAGGAAGACTGACGTCTGGTGGAATGAGGATAACCAACCAGTATGTTTCCACTGTGGACTACCGGGACATGTGGTGCGCTATTGTGGAGAAAGGTGCGGATATTTGATGACGCCCGCGCCCGATGTCAGCAGACCGATCTTAGCCGACGCCAACGGGGGACGACGAAGATGAACAAGATGTGGGTGCAGGCCGGCCGGAGTGGCCGAGCGGTTCTAGGCGCTTCAGTCCGGAACCGCGCAACTGCTACGGTTGCAGGTTCGAATCCTACCTTGGGCATGGATGTGTGTGATGTCCTTAGGTTATTTAGGTTTAAGTAGTTCTAAGTTCTAGGGGACTGATGACCACAGATGTTGAGTCCCATAGTGCTCAGAGCCATTTTTTGTGGGTGCAGGACGACGTAGGTCACCATCGCCGCAAGCTAGCCGCTGGAGAGAACGCTCCCCAACACGCCGATCCAGGTCGCCATCGCCGTTTAGAAGCTCCAGTCGATCACCTAGCCACCTCAACCTGAAAAAATAAAGGGTGCGACCTTCCTTGGAGGTCAGGCCATCGAAGAGAAAAATCCTCCGCCATCGATCAGTACAAAAATGATAGGAAACTACGTCGATGTCCTCATGGATGGCCGACCAGCCCAAGCTCTTGTGGACTGTGGAGCATCATATTCAGTCATTTCGGAGAGGCACCATCGCCAATTGCAGAAAACCGTATTCATCGACAGCAAAACATCTCTGCTGGAAGTGGCTACCAGTGATTCCCAAACACATGCGCTTAGATGTTCTACAGTAATTCCATGACACACCTGAGGCCGGACATTTAGGATTCATTAAGACATACGATAGGATCCGCAAGAGATTTTTCTGGCCAGGTTTATTTAGGAGTGTCCATCACGATGTGTCGCACTGTCGAGAGTGCCAGAAGAGAAAGGCAGTTCCTCAGAAACCACCTGGACGACTCATACCAATTCCACCAGCCGAAACGCCTTTCTAGAGTGTTTGAATTGACCTCCTCGAACGATTTCAAACGTCTGCTAGTGGCAATAGATGGATTATTGTTTGCACTGATTATCTGGCACGCTATGCAATTATAAAAGCCGTGAAAACAGCCGAAGCATCTGAGGTAGCCAAATTCATTGTGGAAGACATTGTATTAAAACATGGTGCCTCAAGGTCGTTCATTACGGATCGAGGGAAAGTTTTTCAATCGAATCTAGTGACAGAGATAAACCGTCGGTGCAACATTACTCATCACATGACGACTGCCTACCATCCGCAAACTAATGGGCTTACTGCACGCCTTAATAAGACCTTGGCCGACATGCTATCAATGTTCGTCAATGTTAAGCAGAGCAACTGGGATGAGGTGCTACCTTTCGTGACGTTTGCCTACAACACCGCCAAGCAAGACACCACAGGATTTACGCCATTTTTTCTGGTGCATGTGCGTGAAGCGTCTACGACGATGGACACTGTGTTTCCGTTACATCCTGATGACGTGGACGACGACTACATCGGCCAGGTGTTGACCAGAGCTGAGGAAGCTCGGCTGTTAGCTCGACTCTGCATGCTGCAGGCTCAAGAAAACGATCGCCGAAGGTATGACGCGAGCCACCTCGTTGTTGTTTACCAGCCTGGTGACCTCGTCTGGATCTTCACTTCTGTTCGGAAGGTTGGTCTCTCTGAGAAGCTCCTCAGGCACTACTTTGGACCATATAAGGTTGTAAGACAGTTGTCTGATGTTACTAATGAATTTGAAGATTTCGACCCCGACACAAGACGACGAAAGATCAGAGATACGGTCCACGTCCTTCGAATGAAGCTCTATAAGGATCCTGCAACCCAGGGTAGATTCGAAGCTCCAGCGACAGGCAACAAGCAGAAAGGTGACGAAGAGCGTAGCGGCAAAGGAAGTTCTAAGAAGATCACCGCCAGGGCGAGAATCAGTCATCGGGAGTCGGAGTATACAGGACCTATGACTCGTTCCCGGACTAGGAGGACGTAACACCGAGACGCTGTTCTCTTAAGGAGGGAGCAATGTCACAGAAGAAGCTGAGTAGCTGTGGTGTAACAGTTATGATACTATACTGTTGCGTGGAGGATTGTGAGTTCAAAACTCACCTGAACTGTAAAATTTCAGTTTCTATATTCGGTTCGAGGACATTCTAGAAGTATCCATTGTACTGGAATGTTCTGTAACTGTATATACAGAGTATGTGTTGTGGCTGGAGGCAGTTCGCACCGCGCTCTTGTATGCGCAACTACTGAATAAACGTTCGTTAAGTGAAGTTAGTGTTCGTCATTCATCTAATTACACCTTCTTCTACTTGGCACTATTATTATTCGTGACTATTGTCATTATTGTTTCGCTGACCATTACACACTTTTAACTTGACCGTAAGTGGAAAAAATAAAAACTTCATTACTATGCTTGTTAATAAATAAAATTCCCTTTGTTTTCTTGCCGCGTTAGGTTTAAGTGCTATGTCAAGATTTCGGCGACTTCCTCTGACGTCATTGTCTGACGTTGTAACTGGCGTGGGTGTTATGGTGTTTTGTGTGTAACTGTAGGGAAATTTCAACGTGTTAAAACCATTTAAGCCAAGGAATATTAATGTTACTATCTCAGCGATTACTTCGATGTCAGCAAGAAGAATGTTCGTGGAGCCAGTGATCTCGTTGGAACATATTCTTATGTAGCCTATCAACAAAAAGCGTCGACTTCCATGCACTAGTAAGGGTACAACCGCTGTTTGGTTTAATGTTATCTTATCTCATTGGTTTTGTTAACGACAGAATCCCAGTACGTTGACGCATGTGATAAATAAGCAGTTTCCGAGCACTTTTATATATCTCCATTTGCAATAAATCTAATTATGCAATAAAACTTAGAGTTTTTATCCAAGATGGTTGCCACGAAACATTACATTCCTTTGTTTGAAAATGTTTGATATGCGGAGTTGTTGGACAGCTGGAAAACAGGGCTTCAAGGCACTTATTTGTCCATACTAAATAAAACAAATATACGATCAAGGTCAAGGCGTGATTTAATACTGTCGAATCCTCGACCGCGTGTCTTGTCATTTTAGGTGGTTGAATTGTGCTTATTGCTCACAACGTGAAGTGATTTATGACGATCAAACTACGTACTGCAATAATATGACGAAAATTCTCTTGAAACGTAAAATTTACTTCACAGTTTTGTAAATGTACCGCTTTTCTCTCTTTAAGAACACTGTCTCTCAGCGTAGTTCGTAGCGAGAGCGAGAAGAGCTGCAAAAGTGGAATAAAATTAGTTACGAAAGGAAGGCGCAGTCGGTTGCAGAGGTTTGCAAAGTGAGGGCCTACATCCGCCAGTGAGCCATGCAAATCTAGATCGTTGGCAACGCGCCGGTGAAGACTCGGCGCTGTGCGGGGCTCCGACAGGTCTTTGGTATTCAAATACCGTTCCTATACCCAGAAACACCAATACCATACGCTGAATAATAAAGAGGGCATTTTTCATGCGGGGATCATCATTTGCGTAAAATGATGGCAGGGCCGGAAGGAAAGGATAGGTCGGCCAGGCAACGCGCGCCTTCCTACGAGAGCTGCGGCTGGCTGCCTCTCTTCTATCTAAATGCTAGTTCTGCTCATCAGGAGCGCTCAGAGTGTCATATATTTATGCCATTAGTATTAACAGCGGTTTAATATGTGAAAACTCTTGATACTGCAACAAAAATAAACCGTAACTTTCCTTATTTTTTCGTTTCTGCAGGCATTTCGTTGACACCACTTCCTTTAGTATACGTCATTTTGAGTAATCGTTTTGACGACAGAAAGCTTGTAACGATATTACACATGTAACACACAGGAACATCAGATCTAATGTTCCATCTGTATGTGATGAATACCACTATAGTAATAATTAGCGCTGGGTTCAATTGTGAAAAATTAGCTTTTGAAATGAAAGTTTCTTTCAGTGCACATGCCTGTTAATTTTATTATATACCGTATTGAGTAATTTTTTTGAATGACTTCCCACTTGGTGGAAAACAAAACACTTTGAGCGTTATTTTTTGTGTGACATTATTATGTATCAGCTCTTAAATACTGTAAGAAAGACATTTGCACTTCAGAATAAAGCTGCTATTGATTTTGTTGGCCTAGTTAAGTGCATAACCCAATCTCACAAACAACGTCATTTGTGTAGGAAACTATACACACATCGTGTAAACAATTTTTCACCTGTTACTCCGTTTCAGATGTACGTAAGATTGAATTAGTCAGCGTTATATTATTTGTCCCACTTCTTCTTCTTCTTGTGCCTTTGTCCCTCATCGATACAGTGTCGGCATGGTTAGGAAAGGATTTGGCATTGTTACTTTAAAAGGGTCAGCTGGTGCCTTTCCTGTCGCCACCCCGCTGCCACCCGTACGGAATGTGTGCACCCAACTGTCTACGTATAGTATTATATATGGACAAAGAGAGCGAATCATGTAAGTGAGGCATGACTTGGGTACTGTAATCTGCCCCCTCCTTCCTAATTCCAGTTAATGTCCACGATCTGCAAAGTCTTTTATGAAAAATTTCAGAGGAACGAAGATTACTATAAACTTTCTAGTTTACTTAGCTTTTTTTGTAGAGTCGGATCCAGTTCTTCTTGTCTAGCGGTCTTATTCTTGAAGCTGAAATTCTCACATTTTAGGTCCTCATGGTTGAACTGATCTAAATAAATTTGAAGGTGGTTGTTACAGAATTTTTGTTGTTACGTTAATATAGTTTGTCACATTGTAGTATATCATAGTCTTTTCAATTTTCACATTAACAAAGCCGAAGTTACGTCTCACAAAAACTAACAAATGCCGGAAGAACGGTATGCTGACCCCGTTCCCCTCCAAACCGCATCATATGACACTATTGGCAAAGGATGACCCGACGATTGGTCGGTACCGATAGACTGTAGACAAAATTTGCGTTTATTTATTATTTTACTTGCATTATACTTCTCTATTATGTTCTTTCTATTATATTCTTTTACTTCCATTAAACAGATTGTGACTTTGCCCTTCACCAAATTTTTTGACTTTCATTGTTCTCTGTTGTAAGTAGCACCTCAGCTCTTTCATTCATACTTACAACGAGACCACATGGCAATCGGATTTCTGCACTTTTTTTTATATTTGTGTTAGGTGAAGTTCCGAATTAAAATATCAGTAAACCACAGCAGCTCGATGCAGCTATTAAAACTTCTGGACAAATCCGACTTTGAAGTTTTCCGAGTGTCATTAGTACCCTAAAATTACCCTAAAATAGCTTCAAGTTTTCGTCAGGCCCTGTGCATTTTTGGTACAATGCTTGCCCGCCTTGCAGTGGGCTTGGGTTCGATTCGTAGCTGGTGCGTATTTTAAACGAAGGTGCATCTTCTAGGAGCATTTTCGCGAAGCGTAAAATGCTTAAAGATGGAAAAAAATCGGTAGCACTCGAGACTGGTATTCTCCGGTTGAGTCTTCCTCAGTTCGAGTAATCAAGAAAGTACTAATTAATTTATATCTAATAGTCAAATTTATGAAACTACACGTCTTCTTATTTCTAATTGCATATTGTATACAAAAATCTACTTTCCATTACAAATATAAAACTTCATTGTCCATCTTCTATAAAAGATTATTTAGATAAAAAAATTACAAATTAAGTTTTTTCCATCTTTATGTACTTAGCGCTTTTTTTAAAATTCTACGTGAACCTGGAATCGAGTAGAGCTTCCCCCCTGCCCCCTTCCTTACATGGGAGGCGAACATTCTAACACGTAACCATGCTGACTGACGAAGAATTAATCTTATTTTAGGGTATTAAAGACGATTGGAAAACTACAAAGTCCATTTTCTCGAGAATTTTTGAGAGTTGCATCGCACTGCTTTGGCTTACTGATATTTCAGTTATGAACTTCACTTACCCTAATGTAAAAAAAAAATACAAAAGTGTGGTATCCTTGTTGGACAATTTTAGCACAAAGCACGCCATTTCAAGTCCTTTAGTTCTTTTGTTAATGCACGTGACGTGGGATTTCAAACAACTTGTGGTGCATATAGAAATGCAAAATAAATACACACACACCCATGCACACACGCACATACACATACACACATCGTAAACAAGTAGCGTCACCACACAACCAAACATGATCAACGTCAGAGGTTACCGATGGTGAACATTAATTACCAGCTGGTGAGCAAGGTGTTTGGCCAGTGTTGAATCAGGATTCCAAGCAGAATTTAGACAAAAAGGTCACTTACTAACTTAACCTGGATTATTTTCTTGATAACACTATCCCAATAGCTGGGAGTGCATGCGAGAATCCTTAAGTTGTTATATTCCATAATTCCATACCGTGATCTCTACCAAGGCAATGTTCTGCGATGGACAATGAGATCAATGAGGCCAACGAAGATCTTGTCTAAGTTCCTAAAAAAAAAAAAATGCACGCAGGTTTCAGTGCCGTCGACACCAGGCCACGTTCCTCAAAATCTTCCATGAAAAGACCGGCCGTGATAGGCGTCAATGGTCTCTCAGTCGCAACTCCACCTTTCTGTTCATAGAACTGGTCATTAAATAAAAAGTAAGTTGAAGGAAACACATGTCGAAATAGGTTAGTTATTTCAACGTGAAAACTAACCTTAATTGACCGTAATGAATCACACTGAGGAACGTCTCATTGTAGTAAAAAGGCAAAGAGGCGATGAGTTCGCTAGAGAGTTCCGAGCCCAGAATTTGATTTCTCATTCGACCAGTGAGTGTTATCTATGCCATGAGTTACTGGAATCGATCGAGAGAGGGGTGGCTTGCCTTCTTAATCAAGTTCAGGTCGGATTGCTTCCCGTAATCTTGTTAGAGCCGAAAGGGTGTGCCGAAACTAATCCCCTTCTCGTGAAAATAAAAGAAAACTGTGCGCGACGGACTAACAAATATATACTGCGGTGTCTCTGTTCTGTTTTAGAAATGTTGGCTGCCGTTACTAAGAAAGCGAAGAGAACAAGTTTTTAAGATATTGGAGTCGAGAGAAAAGTGAAACATTTAGTATCATCTTTCCGAAAAGCGAAAGAGAGGCATAGCTAAGAACTTCTTTGTGGGAATGGAGAACGAATCGACGAAGCATAGTCGGCCAGTGCGCAACAGCCGTGGAATGCGTTAGCCAACAGTAACGAAGAAGAGGAGGCGGTGTTACGTGTTGCATCACATCGGCCACGCAATCTCCCCTTCTAGCCGGACTTGACAAATGAGAACGGATGAGGCTACAGGTTATATTATCCCAGCCGGCTCCCCCATTATCCAAATCTCTCCCCCCCTTAGCGCCCACTCGCACCCACCACTTTTTTTCGCCTCACTCCTACACTGGAGGGAAGAATATTTATTTCCTTCCTCCGTTTCAAACAGCACCGGGGAAATGCGAAACGTGGAGGGTTTACCGAGAGTATCAGAGATTTTCCGAAATAATTGCGGCAGAAATCCAACACTTGGAATGCGGCAATTTGTGTTGAGCCGTTCGTCAACTGTCGGAAGTGATTTTCCTCAGGCAGGCGCGGAAATGCAATTAACAGCGACGCGCTGACGGCTGCTTCGGTAGTTATTTACTAACTTCCTGACATGGAAGGCCTTAGAACATTGTTTTCTCTTTTGAACACAGTAGACGTTAGTATGAATAGTTCCGTGAACAACTTTTGTTTTGTTTAATAAATGTTTCGTGAAAAAGCAGTACTATGGCAACCGTGACTTTTATGACGTGTATAAAAAAAGAGACAAATAAACGTCAAGGTCTGAGACGAATACAGTCCGACAGCTAACGCAAAATCAGACAGTTGTGAAGCCAATATGTACTTTCTTCTGTGAGATTCTTTACATACTGAAAGCGAATGAAAAAGGCGTTGTAAGTGTGATTGGGATTCGACCTATGAAGGCGATAATGGCTGCAGAAGATAGCGACGATGTGCCACGTTCTTCTATGTTCATTTACCCTCCTCCATAACCGAAGATGTCTACTAACGAAATATATTGGTGTTAGATTCGGTAGGAGAGGGATCCATTTACGGAAGTGGAACAAATTATTGTCCCCGTTTGGTAGGCAAGAGGAACAGAGGTGCTGGCGTACAGTTTTAGATCAAAGATTAGTTTACCAATGTCGTGGCTCTTCAGATTTTCACATAGTTAAATGGAGCGAAACCACGTGTAACTGTTGATGGTCATACATCTGTTGGTTTGAGACGCGAAAATCGGTGGTCTCTCTTGGCACTATTCGAGATAAATAACATATGATCCTGCGTTGGGTTTAAACTCCCCTATATCTTTAACAGTGCTGGACAGGAGAATTTACTCTACAGCCTATGCACCCACGTAAGTAGGGGGTCAATGTGTGTTCTGGATCAAATCGCTTATGGCAGCAATTTTTTTCCCAAGTCATATTACAGCTGACGCAGTTGTGCATGTTATAGACAAAGTCACCGGCGACATATGTGAAGGTCATCCCAGGGGAGGGGAGGGGGAGAAATGGGAAATGGGAGAGGGAGGTGGTGGAAGTTTGCCAATGGGAATCAAGCTCTATCTCTCCAAATGGTTCAAATGGCTCTGAGCACTATGGGACTCAACTTCTGAGGTCATTAGTCCCCTAGAACTTAGAACTAGTTAAACCTAACTAACCTAAGGACATCACACACATCCATGCCCAAGGCAGGATTCGAACCTGCGACCGTAGCGGTCTCGCGGTTCCAGACTGCAGCGCCTAGAACCGCACGGCCACTTCGGCCGGCAAGCTCTATCTCTCTCCCCCTCCTCTGGCCCCCTTATGCTCTCATCCAACAGGGATAATTTTATATCTGTGTGTGGTAGTGAAAGGATCGTCATGAAGCGCTATCAGCAGAGATCGGCCAAAAAGCAGACGAAGGTTGGTTAATAATATTGTTTTTAATCATTTATAAATATATTTGCTTATCATTTCGTTTCGTTACTTGTTTTTATTCCAGCAGCATAGCATGCTGCAGTAGAAGTACTGGACGAGGACACTTGGCTGTGTTCGCCACCACAGCAGCAGCCCACAAACGACCTTCCGGATTTATTAGACCTTTTGTAGTTCAACCTTTCTGTACCGCCACTGAAGCTTCCTCAACGTTCCGAGTCTCAGCTAACTCCCACAAAAATACTGTCACTCGTCAACACACACAATGTGGCTGCTAGTGGTTCTAAATGTGTGAATGTAGGGATAGCACTTGACAGTGGCTTTGAAGTAGCCGAGAAGTAAAAAACGTTCGGCATGTTGGTGTTAAAGTGCAGCATTCATTGTATATGTGGGACTACCTCTACAGCGTGAGGGTGTATGTAGAGAAGAATATGACGACCGAATACCCTGCCAAAAAAAGAAGAAAATTACTCATGACCAACAGATTGCTGGCTTATACAGTAATAACAGTCTGATGGCCACGTCATAAATTCATTTCGGAACAAGGAGTAGTAACCATTCTCTTCGCCAGCAGTTCTCGTGAACACAGAGCCCATCTTGTGAGTCATTATACAGAGGAGCCTAGTAGTTGGTTTATCGGCAAGGAACCCAAACCTTAATCCCATATTAGACGTCTGGAATATCCTTGACCTCTCTCGCCCTTCCCCCTCCCCCCCCCCCCCCCAGCCTCACCTTCTTTCTCGAAGAACTCTTCGAAATTTCGTTCGACGTCAGTGGGCACAATATCAGTCGAACCAATTCATGCGGTTCATTGTGTTTGGAACTTACATTATGGTGGGAGAATGTCATATGACATATTGTTTCTTTGTTTCTTTCGGAAATCTAGAAATATGAGTCGTATAATAATATCTGATTTCTCTGCATTTGTAGGTACATTGCGTATATGTAATATTTATCCAGTTATAAGCACGCCATAAGTTACAAAAAATGGTTCAAATGGCTCTGAGCACTATGGGACTTAACTTTTGAGGTCATAAGTCCCCTAGAACTTAGAACTACTTAAACCTAACTAACCTAAGGACATCACACACATCCATGCCCCAGGCAGTGTAATCTCCCCACGGAAAATTACCCTCTACCACACAATAATTAATAATGGTCAACCAAATCATCCACATGTATTTACGTTTGAAAAGTATCTGATCAGATTTTCTAGTAATATATGCGCCGTCAGCTCGTCGACGCCAAGGTATTTTTCTAGTACGTTTATTCTTTGGAACAACAGAGGTACAGAAATGTATGCTCCATGGTTATTATAGAGAGAGAGAGGAACAGCTTCGGAAGTATCGGTTGGAAGATTGTCGGATCGCAAAAGGAGATTTATTTACTCTTCTTCGCGCTAAAGCGAGCTAGGAAAGTTTGTGCCGCTAGCGTGATAGATAAAGAGAAAGAAAAACCTGTAAAAGAAAATTACATGAGACTTGGAACCAACAGAAAACGGAACATGTACGGAAATGGATTCAATATACAATTTTCCTCAGAAATAAGGTTTCTGACCATTTTATTCTAGAGTGAATGACGAATGAGTTCTCTGTCTGAACCATTGATGATTGTCTGGGCCCTGTAATTAATTGGGAAGTTTCAGCTGTGACGAAGAGAGCCTGCAATCTCTGAGTTTTTTGAAATCGTCCAAAAAGGCTTCGTCCACATCTGAAATTTTAGATCTGTCGTAAACTGAACGAATTGTTCAAACGATCGATTTTCCCAACTGAATGCAGCGCTTAATAATAATAACAAATGTAAAGATCTTTTCTAGCAAGCCAGCCGCTGAATATTAAGACGAAGGGCTCCACCAGAGATTCGACTAGGCTGATTTCACGTAAATAATATATTTAAACTGTACACAGATAAAGGACAGAGAGAGAGAGAGAGAGAGAGAGAGAGAGAGAGAGAGAGAGTGAGAGAATCCTCCATTAGCATAATTGTTTCTCTGTCTTTTCACGGATCAGCCTAACTAGAAAACACGAAGCCCTGACTTTATTGTACCGATTTATGTGTGAGAGGGAAAGAGCGATAAAGGCGACAGATACACCTCTGTACAGACAAAACATTACACCAAGTTAGCGGCAAGCTGCATTCACATAGACTTTCATCATTTACAAAAGCAGAGTAGAATTCATTATAATGGCCAATCCGTGACAGGACACGTTTTTGGACGTTGTTAAAATAATTTTGTTCTCTGTTTCATGTGAACTACGACGAGACAACTTAACTTGGAAAAGAGAAGAAATACTCGCAGGCAAATTAAGTGGATCTACAAATAAAAGCAGCACGTTGGGCGCAGAAAAAAGGCCAGATCTATAATTTTTTTATTAAAGCTTGCTAGTATTGAGGAAGTAGACGTAGATTTGAACATTTACTAATTGTGTTCATGCCAGACGTAGTTTGATTGACCTGCCCTAGTTGCATTTACCTGTATAAGTACTATAAGAAAGTAGCCACAGAAGTATTCTTGTGTGAAGGGAGATATATACATATTGACTGTAGAACATTTATATGGTTTTAACTAGGGCAATGTTTAAGATGAGTCAAGGAGAGCAGAGCAACACGCAACAGCCTTCAGCTGTGACACGGATAATAGTGATGTAGTAAGAAGTGTTGTAGAACCGATCGCTACAGATAGTGCAATAGAACGCCCGGTAGACACGGCTGGAGATGTAACAGCAAGTATGCAACATGGATTAGATCCATTAGTAATTATCATGAGACAGATGCAGATGATAACCGAGAGCATGAATAATATGAAAACCGACATTAATGCGAAGTTAGCCTCAGTTACCGAGGGGCAAAATGATTTGAATGCGAAATTAGCCTCAGTTACTGAGGGGCAGGAAAATCTGAAAGCTGAGATTAAGCAGCAGTTACATGACAGTTTTTCCGAATTAGAGCAGCGGATAGAGGCGAAGACAAAGGAACTTAAAGATCAGGCCGAAGAGACGGAACGAAAATTAACTGCACAAATAGAATTGGTTAAAGCTCAATGTGAGGAATCTACTCAACGCGTACGTGTAGAAATGAAGGAGTATGTGGCTATTAAGATAGATACCGTACGGGAACAGGTGGAAATGGTTCCGCAATTAGTACAAAAGCAAGATGCCATGTCATGTGCAATTGCGCAACTTCCTGAATTGGCACGTACGCAGACGAACCTAAAGGAAAGTGTTGAACATCTGACCGAACGTCAAGACGTTATAGACCACCAAATTAATGTATTAACGGGTAAATTATCCGAAATCACATTAGAAAACAAAAGGCTAATGTGTGAAAACGTTGAGCAAAATGTTAAAGCAGCATTCCAGAGTCTATGCGGCAAACAGGAAGAGAATTTGTTTGCGAAAGGAATTGAGGAAGTTTGACAGCAGTTAGGTGCTGATTTCGAGCATTGGAAACAAACGATAGAAGAGTCGATACGCGTTTCACAACAAGGCTCAGAACAAATGAATACCGGCCAGCAGCAGAAGTTGGCAGCGTCTGTAGAGCCAGTTACTGCACATTCGCACACGATACCGACTTGTGTGAGTAACTCGAATATTAAATTGCCACGAGCTAGTTGTTCGCGTGAAGTTTTATCTGACGGAGATTACGAAAGCCTTTGCCATGCCGAAGAAAAAATGATAAAGCATCGGCAATTCCAGATTTTTAACACTGACAAAAGGGGGGTCCATCCGATTGTTTTTATCCGAAGTTTTAGAGGAGTGCTACCCAGAAATTGGTCGGAGTGGCAGAAAATCAGTTTCGTGACTGGGTATATACAAGGTTCGGGGGCGATCTGGGCCTCGGACATGACTTCTGTTTGCTCGACATATGACGATTTTGAGAAAGCGTTTTTAGCAAAATTCTGGTCAGAAGGGGTACAGGAACGCCTAAGGCAGGAGGTGCTCTACCCAGAGCGTTTCTCTTTTTCAAAAGGAAGCCTTAGGAAGTATTTTGAAAAATATATAAACAAAACTAGATATTGGGACAGACCTATGCCTTTGCCAGACATAATAAACATACTTAAGGCAAGATTACCAACTAACATCCGGAATCAATTAATTTACGGGAACGATAAAGACTTGGAGTCGTTCCTCACGACGTTAGATCATATAGACATTATAGAAGAGAGCAACCAGAAAGCCCGTAACAACAGATTCCAATATAGGGAAATAGAACCTCCGCCAAATGGTAGGCAAGGGAACGCACAGAGATCGATAAATAGTGGAGAAACCCCTCAAAATCTCAATAATAATACCGGCAATAGTCTTGCGAGGGGCTATCCAAGGAACAACAGGAATGGGAAACGATACAATCCCGTACGGGGGAACGAAAGGAATTTCAGACCGCAAGCCTGGAAAAATAACAGTAATAGAAAGTGGAATTAACCGGGGGGAACAGATTCAAATAACCAACATCAGTGGGGACGGACATCTACGAATCAACCGGTAATTACCGAAGTGACGGACGATGTCAACCACCAGGCGAATCAAAATCCAACAAACTTGTAAGGACCCACTCGTGCCCCGGAGGAGCGGTCAACAATTGGTTGAGGGACAACAGGATATGTGTACCCATGCTAACGTATAATGATGGACGATTACTAGCAGATGAATTGACCGAGGACTTAGAACTCCAAGATGAGGATAAGGAACAGGTGGCAGTAGCCGAAGTGCAAGTCATTTTGGAGACTGTACCTATAGTGGCGGTTTTGGACACAGCTGCAA
Organism: Schistocerca serialis cubense; assembly: GCF_023864345.2. Classification (NCBI taxonomy): domain Eukaryota; kingdom Metazoa; phylum Arthropoda; class Insecta; order Orthoptera; family Acrididae; genus Schistocerca; species Schistocerca serialis. The sequence goes on along the minus strand of NC_064640.1, from coordinate 598,439,555 downwards.
CCACGAATGTTATTTCGGAGGCTCTATTCAACAAGATCAGAAATATAAGACGAGTACCAATTTTTCCAGTTCAAAATTGCAGAATAATAGGCGCCGTTGGGGCTAGATCGGCTAATGTAAAAGTGCAGTCACTACTTAGTGTAGAAGTTGGAAATGTAGCAATATTAAGCACATTCCTTGTTGTAAAAAATTTGGCGGTAGACTGCATTATAGGAGTCGACAGCCTACGTCAATACGGATGCAGAATAGATTTTAAAACAGGAAAAATTTGGTTAAATGTAAATAAACAAGAAATTGAGTTGGACTTGTTGAGAAAGGAAAGCCTTACCAGAAAATATAATAGTGGGATCAGTGTGCTAGTAATCAGGACTGCACAAAATTCTAAACAGCACGTAAATAATGAGTTCCAAGTCAAAGGAGACTTCGGTCAATTAGTGTATGAGAAGTTAAAGGAATCCGACTGCATTATTGAAGAGCAGAAGAAGCAGCTCAAAGAATTATTATTAGTGTATGAAAACGTGTTTGACGAAAGGCCAGGAGTTATTAAGGGATACATATGCCATCTCTACGTTAAGCCACACGAAACGTATTGTAGAACTTTCTATCCTGTTCCCTGGAGGTTAAAGGCTCAAGTTCAAAAAGAAATAGATCGCATGTTGAAATGGGGTTTGATCGAACCCTCTACAAGCCCATACTGCTCCCCATTGTTGGTCGTGCCAAAAGCAAATGGAACTGTGAGACTGGTACTCGACGCCAGGGAAATAAATAAAATCATAATTCCAGTGAGAACACATCCGGAAAACATAGACGAACTGATACAACGGTTCCAGGATGTCCAATATTTGACGAGCATCGATTTGCGGAGTTCGTATAGGCAGGTCAAGCTGGATGAGTTATCAAGGAAATATACAGCTTTCATTTATGTCGGAAGAAGTTACCAATTTACTGTAGTTCCTTTCGGACTCAACATTAGTGCGGGAATCTTTATAGCAGCTCTAGATTATGCTCTAGGCCCAGAACTAAGAAGCAGGATAACAGTATTTGTTGATGATATGCTTATTGCATCGAAGACCTGGGAGGAGCATATTACCTTACTGAGTCGGGTGTTGGACGTGTTCAAAACCATGGGAATAACTGCTAACCTACAGAAATCCCATTTTGCACTAAACAGAATCAAGTTCCTGGGGCATATAGTTGACGCAAAGGGAATTTTACCGACCAAGGAGAAGCTAATTGCGATTAGTAAGTTTCCAACACCGAGAAATAGGAGGCAATTAAAAGGGTTTATGGGTCTTGCCTCATTTTTTAGAAGATTTATAACGAATCAGGCCATGAATGCAGCAGCTCTAAATAGTTTGCTAAAGAAGGATGTGCCCTGGCTCTGGACATTAGAGTGTCAAGGAGCATTTGAAGAGATAAAGAAGCAATTAGTAAATGCACCGCTTTTGTACCATCCGGACATGCAAGAGGAATTATACTTGTCAACAGATTCGTCAAATGTGGGTCTTGGAGTGTGCCTTTTCCAAGTACGCAAGATAAATGGACAGCTTACCTTTTGTCCTATTGCGTTTGCTAGTCGTGTTTTGTCCAACTGTGAACGAACGTATACGACGACAGAATTAGAGGCTCTTGCGGTCGTCTGGGGATTTAAAAAATTTCATTATTATTTATATGGGTCGAAGACTATCGTATATTGCGATCACCAATCATTAACGTTTTTACAAACGTGTAAACTGTTTCACCCCAGGCTGGCTAGATGGACGCTCGCTCTGCAACAATACCAGTTTAAGATCGTACATGTCTCAGGGCAGCAAAACATTATTGCTGACGCTCTATCAAGGTCACTGCAGGGTTTAACAAAAGAGATTGAAGTAAATAATTCCTCAGAATTCCCTGTATTGCTGCTGCAGGAAAATCCATTTAAGACGTACTACGTCAATTTGTGTGTGCATATGGCCCAGTTACAGAAAAAGGATGCTCAATGGGGAAGTGTCATTCAAAGGTTACAACAGCAACCTTCGGATCAGATGGCAAACTATTACAAGCTGGTAAATGGTGTATTATTTTTCCGCTGTGGAAGGCCCAACAAAGTCCGTTGGTGTGTTTGTATACCTGAGGCACAAATAGAGAAACTTGTATGGTTCACTCATTTAACCTGGGGACATTTCGGTGCGACAAAATGTGCAGACAAAATAAGTGGGTACTGTTATTTTCCCAACATAAAGCGCAGAGTGCATGAGGTCTTAAAGAGATGCATAATATGTCAAAAAACAAAGCCGGATTCAAAAGGGACTAAGCACCCATTATGCTCAATATAACAAGAACCAAAAGAATTAATTTCATGCGATCTGTGTGGACCGTTACCTACTTCAAGAGGTGGTGTTAAATATGTGTTGGCATTTCTCGATGTGTGTACGAAATACGTAAAGCTATACCCGATAAAAGCGGCTACAGCCAAAGTAATTGTATTAAGATTGATAAGGGATTATCTTCCACATGTTGGTACACCTAAGGCGATCATAACAGACAATGCTAAAATATTCACGGGACTCCGATGGAAGCAGACTTTGTCTCAAGTCGGTGTGAAACATATACTAACATCATTTTACCACCCACAAGGCAATTTGGTTGAGAGGATTTTTAGAGAATTCAATCGATTTATGAGGACGTATTGCCATAATAAGCAAACTGCGTGGGCAAATTATGTGGAAGAGTTTGAGCAGATATACAATAACATGCCCCACACCTCAACTGGATATACACCTTGTGAATTGATGTTCGGAGCAAAAGAGGAAAACTTCTGGACTGACCATATCCCCAAAACTCAGGAAACTCAGATGCCTTGGGAAGAAAAAATAAGACAAGCTATCATAAATATGACGAAAAAGGCTGATCAAAGAAAACAACGATATGACAAATTAATCAAAAGGGTACAGACATACCATGTCGGAGAGAAGGTACTAGTTAAACGACATACCAAATCATCCGTAATAAAGAAAAGTATAAAGAAATGGGAGTTACTATATACTGGACCATACATTATCCTACAAATTCCGAATCCGGGGGCTTATCTGTTAGCATACCCGGGATCGAACAAAATAAAAGGGTTATTTTCTCATAACGACTTAAAAAAGTATAATAAAGATTAGAAGATAGGGAGGAATGGTGTTCCGAGTGACAGAAATGAACGCTCGTAAAAAACATAACAATAAACTGTGTGTGTAGTGATAGAAACCTTTAAATTGAAATAGTTAATCAGTGACATAGAGTATAGAAATAGTGACTAACTATTATCATCGAGTGTTGTAAAGAAGATAGTGGAGATAGGCTTCACCTGTGGTTTGGGTGAACATAGAACTTTAGCATTGCTAATGTCATCAAGAATGATTAAGGATCTAACTGACCTTCAAGAAGAATGAAATGTTTCCCGCAAATGACGCGGAATAATCAAAAGAGGTTCCGAGTGAATATTCATATATAATCTCATGTGAACGCTTACATGTGTAAACGTGTGAAGGGATGTGTTGTGGTAGTGAATCATGAGTGACGGTTAACGCCGCAAAGATAATTTCCCGCGCAAAACAGTTGACATCGGCGCGAGAATTAAAATCGATATAGACGACACAGATATGCTTTGTAAGAGACTCGCACCAAACGCGAGGATAAACTGATTCATGTTGAACTCTAAAAGGAATAGGTGTTATAATTAGAAGTTAAGAGTTTTTAATTTATTAATGAATGATTAAAGAAAGTAATATTCATAGATTCAGTAGTAATTTAATGGTTCGTGTTCGTTTGGGAATTTTGTGTGAAAAATCCATTTCCATATATGAGCATGGATGAACACCGTATGAATCAGAGAGTAATTGAAAGAAGCGAATCCGCATTCCTCAATGCTAATAACTTTTACATTTCAGCACCCATCAAAGAAATATATGTATTTAGAATAAAAAGTTTTGAGTATAGCTAAATTATATGACTTATCAAGGAAATATGGATGATGTCAGGGTATAAAATGAACTACACTTTCCATTATTCGATGATTTGAATCCAAAATCTATAGTAAGTTACATGAATCCTTTAAATTACGAAGAACAAATCAGTGATAGAAAATGTGTTAGAACTTTTGGACTTATAAGCACAAGTGGGGAGGCAAAGTCAAAAGGAGTATTCAAAAGGGAGTAAATCGGATGATGCTTTTGGCAACATCATTAGTTAATGGTTGAATTCCTTGAAGTACGTCGTAACAAAAAGGATCCATGAAGCCATAAGGATTTTGCTTTCAAAAAGGAGAATCTTGGACGGTGCAACCTAATCAGTTCTCTTACAGGAAGAGTTTTCCTTTTGGTCATTGCTAATTCTTTTGGAATGAATGTTGCATGTGAATTCGAGTATCCCTGTTCCTTCTACTCTTCCCATTGTGGGCCGCGTAGAAGATCAACTACAGAGGGGGCCGCGTAGAAGACCGACTACAAATGTGGACGTCGGGGACATGCAAGACCCGGGGGAGTTTAGCACCGCAAGATATTGTACCAGGAGCAAGATTGTAAAACGAGAATTCACGTTATTTATTGTAAAACTTTTTTTTTTTTGCTAGAGGCACAAACCACTCTTCTCCAAATCGTGATACAAATTGATACCTGTCTTTCCTTTAGAGATCTATTTCAAAATTATATATTTTTTTCTTCTATAGGCTTTCCTATCTTCTATGTACAATAGGCTGGGGGTCTAGGCTTAAGAGGTTTTCCAAGGTTTCCCTGCTTAAGAAAGTTCCCGAATGGGTAGACTCTGACATCAGTTCATGAAAGATCATCTTCCTTGGTTGTGCACAACAAATATAACACCTAGATGCACGTAAAAGCAATACAGCCGCGGTACCGGTCTCTTCATTTCTTCTGTCTTCAACATTTCTTTTCTTCGTCTGTCTCAAATATAATATTCTTTTTCAGTCGGAGGACTGACAATCATCACTTCCGGGTTATCCACGCTAATAGATAGCTCGCGAAGTGTGTTCGGTGAATCAAAATTGAGCTCACAAACTTCGCTCGCTGCGAGGGGCATTGTAATCTCCCCACGGAAAATTACCCTCTACCACGCAATAATTAATAATGGTCAACCAAATCATCCACATGTATTTACATTTGAAAAGTATCTGAACAGATTTTCTAGTAATATATGCGCCGACAGCTCGTCGACGCCAAGGTATTTTTCTAGTACGTTTATTCTTTGGAACAACAGAGGTACAGAAATGTATGCTCCATGGTTATTATAGAGAGAGAGAGGAACAGCTTCGGAAGTATCGGTTGGAAGATTGTCGGATCGCAAAAGGAGATTTATTTACTCTTCTTCGCGCTAAAGCGAGCTAGGAAAGTTTGTGCCGCTAGCGTGATAGATAAAGAGAAAGAAAAACCTGTAAAAGAAAATTACATGAGACTTGGAACCAACAGAAAACGGAACATGTACGGAAATGGATTCAATATACAATTTTCCTCAGAAGTAAGGTTTCTGACCATTTTATTCTAGAGTGAATGACGAATGAGTTCTCTGTCTGAACCATTGATGATTGTCTGGGCCCTGTAATTAATTGGGAAGTTTCAGCTGTGACGAAGAGAGCCTGCAATCTCTGAGTTTTTTGAAATCGTCCAAAAAGGCTTCGTCCACATCTGAAATTTTAGATCTGTCGTAAACTGAACGAATTGTTCAAACGATCGATTTTCCCAACTGAATGCAGCGCTTAATAATAATAACAAATGTAAAGATCTTTTCTAGCAAGCCAGCCGCTGAATATTAAGACGAAGGGCTCCACCAGAGATTCGACTAGGCTGATTTCACGTAAATAATATATTTAAACTGTACACAGATAAAGGACAGAGAGAGAGAGAGAGAGAGAGAGAGAGAGAGAGAGAGAGAGAGAGAGTGAGAGAATCCTCCATTAGCATAATTGTTTCTCTGTCTTTTCACGGATCAGCCTAACTAGAAAACACGAAGCCCTGACTTTATTGTACCGATTTATGTGTGAGAGGGAAAGAGCGATAAAGGCGACAGATACACCTCTGTACAGACAAAACATTACACCAAGTTAGCGGCAAGCTGCATTCACATAGACTTTCATCATTTACAAAAGCAGAGTAGAATTCATTATAGCAGGATTAGAACCTGTGACCGTAGCGGTCGCGCGGTTCCAGACTGTAGCGCCTAGAACCGCTCGGCCACTCCGGCCGGCTCATAAGCTACAGAATTAGTTATTATTTGATGCGTACGCCGATTATTACATGGGATTTAGTTGATGAAATGCAATGAAACAGAAGTTACTAGCATTACAGTAACATATACATGGCGGTAGAGCGATGCTCTAACGTTAACGATTGTTTGAAACTATGTAGGAGTCATGCTTTGTCGTCCTGCACAAGGTCTTAATGGAGGTGGTTTGACATTGGCTTTCCCCATTATGATAATGTCATTTGAGCTGAGAAACGGCGTCTTGTTGATGACTACAGTGAGTCCATGTAAAGCGTATTGTCATGTCTATTCTGTTATCAAGGGTGCCCAGACCTATGGGCAACGGAGGTTTTTAATATTGACGGATCTGAAAATTTTTTATGGCTATTTGCATGTTTCTCTTTTATCAAGCCTGTAAGTCTTTCGGGACGAAATTTAAGTCTTTACGGTTCGCAAATATTTACCGACCATTTGAATCAGTCACGGCTGAGGGAAGACAAATAAGTCTTAGTGTAAAAAAGTACAACGTTATGAAATACTCGTGTGTTAGGGAAATCAGCTACATTATTTATCCATGATGAATGTCCTCTACACATTCAACCTTTACCACACACAAAATGTCACAGAAAATTTATGCACAATACCATTCTTTTGAAGAGAGAGAGTTTACTCGATAGACTTATTGCTGCCAAATAATTTATAATTTCCGTAAGATTATGATTAATGATGTTCATTTTTAGTCAACTGAATTACCAATGATTTTACAAATAAATAAGTTTAGAAAAATGGTGCCGAGTTAATTTTAGAAGGAACAGATGAAAAGGTGAACATGAAAGAAGAGAAATACTGTAGATGGAACTAATTAAACCTAATTTCCTTAAAGTTGTTGAGAACAGCAGTACTATGAGTGTCTTTCAGTTCAATTGGCATGAATTTAGTGGTACTGTTGTAGTTTGAGAGCTCCTAAATTTTATGGAATAAAAGTTATTGGGACTCTGAGGGTTTTGTGTTAGGAATGGGAAATTTTAAGTATTTACCTGTATTGTTCACTGTGTGATAAGCAACTGGACATCTACTTTACAAGTGTAAACACCCCACTCACAGACGTACGACATTATTTTTCTGGGGGCGCACTAATGAAGCCCTCACCATCTGCTTGGAGGCAGAAAACAGTAGTAACTCTGGGGGATACGCTTGTACGTTTCCTGTATTTGCCCGTATTTGTTTGACATCAACACAAGGTTTTAGGCTACATTTTTATCACTGAATTCAAAATAGTTGCTTTCACTATTTACGGCAAATTTGATGTCCAGTGCATGGTTTCTCGGCTTCCGTTAATAAACTCAGAAAACTACACAGAAATCTGTTATTCATAGCCTTTGTACGACACCAAAATTAGAAACTGCATATTTCATTTTGAGCGTATGTGGTTTCAGAATAATTGAAAATAAAATTAATGGCCATTATGATTTATTACAGATAGCGCAAACGTATGCGGCACACATTATTCGGTCCCTGCCAAACTAATCGACGCGTAGAATGCGGCCATGACAATGAATTAATTAACTCTGAATTGGGTCCGGCCTTTGTGATTTGTTATCGAACAGCAAAGCGCAATGCAACACGTGGCATTTGATTAAGTGTCCTGCCAAAACACTATACAGAAGAGCAATGTTTTTCAAGGTTTTCTGCAGAGCTTAAGGATGAGAATTACCAAACTGTGAATATCCTAATGGTATTTTCTTGTTTCGCAAATTGAATTCTGGCTTAAACGTTGGAAGTCAAGCCACTGTACTCAGCCGTTGATTGTGAAACTGAAACCCAACATAAATGCTTACCAGCAGAACGTCTCACAGCTTTCCACTTTTCACGAATGAACGAATTGTAAGTCTTCCAACAAGGAACAGCGGGAGTGTTTCTAAATTACTGGTTCTAAAGTTCTACGTGCTGCTAGTAACAAGAGAGCAGTGACGCTTCAGCACTGTTTTGAAAAAGATAACGGAGAACAATAACCATCTCCTTAGTAGAGCAATCCAAAAGCATTCTGAGTATAACATATGTATAACTCTGATACCAATTAGCTTTTGTTTCTGCCCTATTGGTACATGTTGCTCAATAAAGAAAAGGTCACTTTTGAACTTGATGTGCGGCGTAGTTTTGTTTATAATCCATTTTTAAAGTTGTCGTGCAACAGGTCTACTAAAGAGACTGCTTACACTACGCTTGCCCGCCCTATTCTAGAGTATTGCTGTGCGGTGTGGGATCCGCATCTGTTGGGACTGACGGATGACATCGAAAAAGTACTAAGAAGGGCAGTTCGCTTTGTATTATCGCGAAATAGGGGAGATAGTGTCACAGACATGATACGTGAATTGGAGTGGCAAACATTATAACAAAGGCGTTTTTCGTTGCGACGGGATCTTCTCATGAAATTTCAATCACCAGTTTTCTCCGATTGCGAAACCATTCTGTTGGCACCCACCTACATAGGGAGAAATGATCATCACGATAAAATAAGATAAAACAGGGTTCGCACAGAAAAATTTAAGTGCTCGTTTTTCCCACGTGCCGTTAGAGAGTGGAACGGTAGAGAGACAACTTGAAGGTGGTTCACTGAACCCTCTGCCAGGCACTTTATTGTGAATAGCAGAGTAATCACTTAGATGTAGATGTAGATGAATCACGTAGATGATGTATGTTATGTTCGAATCGATAAACGACGCCGTACCAAATATGTGGAAAGTACAAAATATGTTAAAGTATTATTTTTTGTTTTTGACATAACCACTTTTTGTGTTGCTATCATAACCTGCTTCGACCTTCAAAGGCCATCTTCAGAAGCTACAAAAGAGAACAGGAAAGCTTAAATCAAGACCTAAGCTTTTCTGTTATCTATTGCAGCATCTGAAGATGTTCTTTCGAGGCCGAAACCGGTTATGGCTGTATCATAAAAAAGTGATTGTGTCAAAATAAAAAAATACCTTGTAGTAAGTCAATCACCGACTCCACAAACGAAATGTCGTTTTAACAAAATATGTTACTGGATGATCAGTGTTTGGACGGATATCAAGTCGCTGATATGATAGGTCTATTAGAAGAAAGAGTGTGGTGCATAATTCATGAATAATTAGCTACGAGAAACCTTTGTGCCTGGTGGGTGCCACAGTTGTTCAGTGCTGACCGAAAGCAAACGAGAAATTTATTTCTTGGCAGTATGTCTCGACAGTATTCGTTTTATCCTGAAAGGTTTCCCGTCTATATCTCCTTGCCTAAGGACGCCAGATGAAAGTTGATGTCGTCAAGCCCTGAATGAAAATTGCGCAACGGATAACTGGGGAGGAGCTTGAGAGCGCTACCTAGAGAGCGTGCCCATTCTGTACGATACTAGGCAAGGAGCTGGAGAGCTCACACGCTGATGTGTGGGTCCCTGCATTCTATATATTTTATTTTAAATGAATTCCTTTAACTTGACTTCTTTGTGGTTTTTAAGGTATGTTAAAGATTTATGACAATTGGTTACCTATTTATTTTAAACATTATCACTCGACTTTACAGCGATTGCAGCAATTGTTCCAGTTTACAGATATTACAATTTTACAACTTATAGCTCGGGTATATTACATACTAATCTGCACGCACATTTCTACGGGCAAGATGGAATTACGTTGGCCAAATGTATACCACCAAAGTCTCCCAATATTTTACATGGGACATCCACTATGTGAGGAGGATAACAGGCAAACTGGGGACCAGATACATTAACACAGGAGGTCTAATTTCCGAAATTAAACGAGAACATTCATTTCCTTACACAATCCGAATCTGGAAATAAAAGAATTAGTACAAATATTCAAATACCTCTCTGCCATGCGTGAACATTGAGACAGACGCACTGAGGGCATGTCTGCTCACTTTCCCGTCTTCTGTAACCCTTTACGAATATGGCAGGCATCCGGAGGTCTTCCTGACCCCCGGTGGAGGGGATGGTCGAACCACTTGGCCGTGACCAACCTCTCCACCCCAGATCTTGTGACACTGGAACGTCTTTGACTTTTACCTGCCTGTGATGTCTCTCTGATCCCCTACCCAGGAGTGAGGTTGGCACTACTATTCTACAGAACTACTTCCCAACTAAGATTTGGCCATGCTTTGCGGAGAGGTGTGAAGAGGATTAGGAAAGTTCATATGCAGATTCACATTTACATACAAGAAATGCATAATACACGTCACATATAAATACGTATTATGAAGCCTGACACATTTCTTTCCACCCGTCCACATGGGTTCTGTTGCACTCGCGGCCGGCCGCGTCGTGCAATAAAATTGGCGGCAGAGCCGCCTCTGTTTGTATTTCTCAGTGGGAGCGAGCAGCGAAACCTGCTGCTTATAGAACGGAACTACTGTACCGTTTCAATCCTACTGATTTTCTGTATCCATGTGTTGCTGTTGGATGCAACGAGGCTCCACCACTTCGCGCTACAAACGGAACTGCTACACAAGTTGTAGGTGGGAGATGATGGTCTTGCATCATCTGCCAGAAATACTATTCTGAATATTATTATTTTTATTTATTGCCGAAAAAGTCCAATATGTGATCGATACGTATAGCTGAAAATTACAATGTTCCATTATTATTGGTTTCCCACGATGTATATTATTTCAAGATTACAATTTTTTCCCTGAATAAAGATGGATATCCCTGGAAGAGAGAGGAGTCATTTTATGACACAATAAGTGCCAGACATTGGGTGGAGGAATGTACCTACTGCTCCAAATATGCAGAATTTATAAAAGTCAAAAAGTTGCAGGGGAGGCAAAATCACATATGTCGTTCCGCAGTTATAGTTTCAGAATAATTGAAACTCATCAAGCTGAGTTTGTTTTGCAGATGACATAATTATTGGTGTTTTTCCTCTTTATGTTCAGTTCTGGACCACAAACAGAATCACAGCAACGTTTAACGCTGCGCATGGACTGGCATTACTGAGTACGGAGGAATATTATAAATTGTTGTGTGTACATAATGATGAAAATTTAAATTGAGAGAAATATGTTACGGAGCTTCCAAAACAGTTAGGTTAAACAGCTTCGTATAATTAACAGCTTCACATAATTAACAAATCAAAACAATAATTTTTGCATAATATCACAAATTAATGTCTTACGGAATAATTTTGTTGTAACTCGTCACGTTGAAAGAAAGTACAGTTGAGTAAAAACGAAAATGGGAATAAGAAGCAGAATGGACAAACAAAATTGTCACCTCTAGGAGACATCACACTAAGGCCTTGATGACGCACTCGTTTCGGAGAAGAAGAGAGTCCATGATTCCTTCAGGTATGTGATATCCATCTGAAGCCGCGCTATAGTTATTAAATCCCTTGGAGTTACCAAACTGCAAAGATTTTGATTTTTACATTTGACCCACTGTTTCAAATAGTGCAAAATATTCTCTATGGGACTACAATGGGGTGATTTAGCTGGCCTTTAGAGTTCCGATAGGTTGTCTGTGTGTTCTTCTAACCAGGAGGGTGTGCGTGCAGCCCCATGAACGCAGCTGTTGTCGAAATGGAAGACGGGAATGTTCACAATATACTCACCACGCAGATGTAGAAGAAAAGTCACACTTAGTCCCAGAGAATTCTCCAATTAACATACAGGTTCATGTTGACTGTAACCTGAATTAATATTTTTTCCAATGATTTTGCGTATTGATCACCCGAAATCATATTGTACACAAGGATCTAGGCATTTTGTCCAACATCGCACAACACGTATGCATCAGCACTGGACTCAGAAATAGCTGCTATATGCGAGCGAGAGGGAGAGCGACCTGTCACTCAGGGAACAGAATAATTCGACGTGTCGAGTGACTGAGCAGTCATCACGTCTCGCCCTTGTAGCGACACATACCAAATATTTGCACTGACGCCTGTATCATATATGTGTACAGCGGAGTTACTGGCCATCAGGAAGGATATTTCTTACGGCACGCAGACTTCAGGACTCGTATTGATCCCCACGGACTCCCAATGTGTGTTGCAGAAACTACAATATCCGGCGTTTGATAAACAGACTAACAGATATGTGCTGGATGTCTTGAAGTCCATAATAGACACGCGGACATGGGGCATAGATGTTCACTTACTTTCGATAAAAGGGCATCAACTTATTCTCCATAATGACACTGTTGACCGCCTCGCCAAAAGGAGCATTGAGCAAGGACAGTTACGCCCACCACCAGTCCCTTACACGGGTTTCAACCTGGCCGTCAAGAAAACTGTTTGTCACAACTGGTATTGTAAATGGCACGTATCCTAGCCCTCTAAGAGGGGTCACCTAGCGGCCATACAACCGAATGTCCCTTCTCGGCCATGATTCACTTCGGTGAAACTTAGTAGACGTCATGTGACCTCTCTTATCCGCATGAGGCTTGGACACGGGTGTTACCTCGCCCACCTACACTGGTTGAAAACATCGCTTCTGGACAGACACAACAGCTGGATTGGATCTTAACCACGTCACATTGACGGGCACCAAGAACTCGGCCGGACAGGTGGTTTTGTACAAAAAGTTGGTTGCGAGGGGCTAACCGCTTCATACGAGTGTATTTGCTTTACTTCATCGGTTCGATATATGTAGGAATATTATTTGCTCGCGAACTATTTAAAAGACTCCGGTATCCAGATTTGACATATAACTTGTGTGGACCTTGACCGCCGATGGAACCAGCCCAATTCGAAATCTGGGACGTCTGTTTGCGTTTTCACTTTGCGTTAAGACGGTATCTTTGTAAACAACAACACCTTTGTCCAGCTCTCAATTATAAGTTGCCGCCGCGCCCCCCCCCCCCCCCCCCTGCCGGAAGCCCGACTCCTCCCTCGGGCATGGGTGTGTGTGTGTTGTTCCTAGCATAAGTTGTTTAAGTAGTGAGTAAGTCTAGGGACAGATGACCTATGCAGTTTGGTCCCTTAGGAATTCACACACATTTGAACATTTTATAAGTTGCCATGGATGTCTTTCTCCTCTGGAACTGGTCCGGTCGGCTCCTGAGACGTAATTTCGCGTGTGTGTTTATGTGTTTTTTTCTTAAATTATGTAACGAACTTATCTTTGTACTTGACACTGTTATCATTGTTCAATTGTGAAAACCGATTGATGTAACGTAGTACTGTTTTAACTACTGCTGGCTCTCTGGTGTTCGTCTTTTAGTGTTTTTATTTTACATTAAGTACTTACGTGTACATCGAACTCTTTCTGTTATTATGTTGTGGAAATTGCAATTGTATTAGTATGGAACTTTTGTAGCTACTGTCGGCTGTATGGTTTTTGCTGGCAAAGCCCAAAAAAAAAAGGTCATCACGTTTCTTACCGGTCGTTTACGTGGCCGTTGATAGAAGGTGTGGTGTGCGTACTGTAAGACCTTCGGTACACACACCATCAATATTATTTGACTTGTCGCTCTAACGAAGTAGGCGAGTGTCAGGAATATGTCTAGTGGTCTTATCGTGGCGTGTTTATCTTCTGCCGTTCGGTCAGACGATAGAAATGCCACTTGCACGCTTAGAGTAGCAGATTGACGGTGACCAACTTTAAACAGAACTTGATTAATTTTCACACACATTTATTAAAATAATAAAAAGCGTAGACATTACATAACTTGATTCTGGATGCTGTTTACAATTGACAATCTGAAGTTCCTTTGGTCTTGGTACGCTAATCTTATTCTCACATATCTCTGATACTTGACAAAGTGTCTATACATTTATCTTCATGGCTATGTACAGGAATATGATAATCTTATTAGGCGCAGACTGAAACTTGACTATAGACTGGTACAGACTAATGTAGGCTGGTACAGACAAGTGCAGACTAATGCAGTCTGATTAATCGGAGGTCTGTACACTCGTTATAATACCTCGCACATTCATGTATCACTGCGTGAGTGTGATCCGCGAGGAGAAAAGGTTATACGTTAGCAGCAATCTCATTGGCTGCGTTACATATTAATACATGGATCGGCGGAAGCAGAATTTGGTCCGTCTCTAAGGCAGCGCCATCTCGTAGTGCGGAGACGGACGAGCGCTGTGCCTGCGCTGTTGTGCTTAGCTGGGCGTGCTCTAGTGGGAAGGTTGTATACGCGCTGACTACACGAAACTATGTACACAACAGAAGGATAAGGTAAAACATGAATATCAATGTATTTTATTGCGGTCTGCTCATGGGTGCCCGATGTGTGAGACACTTCATCTCTGAAGTCGAGCAGACACTCAACAATACGCGTGCTATCGAGTTATAGGTGTACGGTGAATACATGGATTTGGGATTAATATCCGCCTCCAGAGTTACCTGCATTGGGCAATAATGTGAAAGTATCATTGATAAGATTGCTCTAAATTAATTATTGAGCAAACCTGCATCTGACTGCGTCTGTTAACTTGTTTCTTGCACTCCTCCATTTAGCCAGAAATGCAACGTGTATCTGACTCAGCAATAAAACTTAAGAGAATAATGCCGTTTGTGCAATGGCATTAAGATGGTACTGGAAAATTAACTTTTGGCCCTGATGTTTACTTGGTTCTTTCATTATTCTACTACTCTACTAGCTTGGGCATACAAATCCAAACTCTGAATATTATCTAACAAAACCAATTTGAAATCTTTATATATCTTCTCTCATTTAGGTGCTAAGGGTCTGAGGCAGCGAGCGCGACCTACCTTACAGCTGTCACCACACGTCTGCTTCCTCCGGGCACCTACCTGCGACTCATCGGTTTTTTACTGCACGCGGCCGGCTATCTTAACCATCAAAGAACCTCCTACTCGAAGATATTATACTCGTTCAACCTTGCGGTTGGCAACTAAAGACTATTTTCTGGAGCTACCCTGATCAGACCTTAGCGCATACCTTTCAAATGTGTCAATGACAGAGATTGCCGTTGAGTATCATGGAATGAAACTGTACGTGGATGGGTCACAGTACAGCAAACCTCCGACTAATTTAATGTTGGATAATAACGCTTGTGCCTATCTTCGGTGTAGGTTATAGGATATGGAGATTAAGATGACTGCTCGAACACCGTATGTGGGCTCTCGAGACATGGAATAAAGCTGCCTAGAGCGATGTGGCACGGTGCTCTTTTGTATAGGACAAAGGCGGGATGTGTGTCGAATTCCATATGAGACGATGCCACTTGCTTGCCTTTCAAGTCGACAGTGGAGCGTTCTTGAGAAGAGGATGTTTACATGGCCCGAAATGTGCCCCATGATAATCTGACATTGGCTCTCAGGCAGACCGACTTATTAACCTACTGTCTAAAAATGCAAATCAGTATGTTTGCCTAAAAATGCACGAAGTGTCCTGTATCTTCAATAGACCATCACATAGCTTCGAAACTGTATCAGAATGGAACTAGGGGCCGCCATGGACATAAGAATCCGATAAGCATCCCGCCGCTCAGGTCACCTGAAATTAGTTCTACTGAACAAATGCGTGACACCATTAACGGGATGTGTGGGCCTCGTAGCGCGGCCTGTCCGATATCTGGGAGTTCTGGTATCAGTTAACCGGTCGCACATCATGGTGCCTCTCGAAAACATTCAGTATTGTGTCGTTATCAAAAAATGGTTCAAATGGCTCTGAGCACTATGGGACTTAACATCCGAGGTCATCAGTCCCCTAGAACTTAGAACTACTTAAACCTAACTAACCTAAGGACATCACACACATCCATGCCCGAGGCAGGATTCGAACCTGCAACCGTAGCGGCCGCGCTGTTCCCGACTGAAGCGCCTAGAACCGCTCGACCACAACGGCCGGCCTTGTGACGTTATCTTGCCCAAAATCGCTGCTACGTAGGTGTCTCTCATTCAGTTTCTCTTTAGTGTGTATACGGGCTAATGAAGTTTGTCACAAATAATCTGCCACAACTTAAAGGAAAATGATAATGCCCGCAGCTGGAAAACTATGAGAAAAATGACTTTTCTCGCACATCACTAAAGTGCCACGTGGCTCAGAAAGGCTCTCTGTATACAACTGTAAAAATCCTTGATCATTTGCCCAATAGCACAAAAGTTTTAACAGTTAGAAAACTGTATTACAAATCTCAACTGAATTCGTTTCAGAACTCTTTCTATTCTATTGAAGAGCTTATTTAAGAAACTAGCAACATGCGATATATAGGGGACAAAAGTCTCCACTTCAATTTTAAACTTAACCTTATTTCCGCAATAACATGAAAAATATCAAATATGATGAACGTTGTTGAATTGAAGCCTTTTTGGTTAGTAATTGTACGTACGACTTCCACAGAATGAAACAATGCATACTGAACCTTTAAATTGATTTTTTCTCTGTTAGTTGGATTGAAATAAGGTCTTTGATTTATGTAAGACAGAATTAACCACGTAATTAATTTGAATTTAGTTTGTTTTGCAACCACTTCATATGTTGCTTCCCCTTTGGTTACATACGGACCTTCCTATAGCTGATAAAGTCTTTTAACTGAAAAACGGTTCTAGATACCAGCCTTAGAACTAAGGGTTTTGTGTGTTGAGAATGTTGAGTGTATCCTATTTTAGCAAAAACGCTGCAAAGAATGTAAGGAAGTTAGGGTTTCAGTGTCCTATTGACTACGAGCTCATTACGTTTGGATTGCGAGCAAGGACTGGAAGTGAACACAGCGGTCATGTCCTTCTCGAAGGAACTGGCACTGGTGTTATCAATTTAGGGACCCCATATAAAACCGGATGGGGATCTGAGCCGCCAACCTCCCGGATACGAAGCCTGTAGTTTAACTACAGCTCACTCGTCATAGCTCCTTGTGGGGAATGCTGCCTGCTGTAGAGTGTAACACAAAAAGCCGTGAGCACTAACGAAGAATGCGGCTGCCGGCGTAACGAGTGAGGGCCGCAGGCCGCGCACTAATATGTTTAATTGCCACCGCTAACGAGAGCTGGCAATAACTCGCTTCCAAACGCTCATTTGTTAACGCAGCAAACCCCGCTCGGCCCGTTTGAAAAATATCCGATTATAATGAGAGTGCCCCTTTAAAGTAACAAATGATCTCGGCGTTGTGTGGCCAGTGTGTAACAAGGGCGCGGCTTACCGTTGTTAGCGGCCGCTGATAACTGCGGTGAGACACTTTCATCTCTGTTTGTTCGGCTGTTGCTCGCTTCATGGCATCTGCGGTTTTCCAACCATTTGACCTGTTTTCGTCTTCGTGTCTCTACCTGTTTACTAACAGCGTTTCCTATACGATTAAAATATGGTTTCAGTTAAGCATGATTACAGTACTGAAGCTGTAGGCGTACTGACTGCGTAAAAGTAATTGAGGAATCGTGACATGTACATGTTATTTCAATAGTATTTTAACTCCATTGCAGGTAGATATGATACGGCAGTCCGATTAGGAGATACTCAAGTCCAACCATTACTAAAATCCTTAACTCAAATGCCTGAATGTTCCCTGCAACAATGTCATGTAATGATTCTCGGTCATATACTTCGGCACATCTACATTTATGTATGCATCTACTCCTATACTTTGTAAACTACTACCAAATGCGTGGCAAAGGATTCTTCTGATTACATCACGAATTCAGGTTCCATCTCGTTCTATTCCCGCATGGGACATGGAAAGAATAGTTGCTGAAATGTCTATGCGCAGAATTTGGTCAAATACTGTCTTCACGATCACTGTGGTCGGGATGCTTACGGTGTTGTAGTAGTCCTAGATTCTTCACTTAATACTCCTTCATGGAAGTTTGTTAGTAGGCTTCGGTGGATTACTTTGTGTCTATCTTCGAGCGTCTGTTAGTTTAGGTTTTTCAGCAGCTCAGTGGCGCTCTGAGTCAGTCAGACCTGTGACAATGCGAGTTGCCTTTCTTTGCATGTGTTCAATATCTCCTGCTGATCCTATTCCGTACATGTCCCACATACTTGAGCAATATTTTAGCACGAGTCACATATTTCCCTGCTGAAGGTCTGAAGTAACTTTTGCATCTGAAGATGATGGTGCATCGTCTTCCCTATGAAGAACCCCGTTCCAATGACAGATTTCGTTATATGCCTCTTAGGATAGTACTTCCGGTAATATGCGTTGATGTGGGACTAAGTCAAATGTTTTTCTTAAGTCATGGAATACTGCATCTACCTCATTTCCTTGATCCATGGCTTGCAAGATTTCATGTTAGAAAAGTATCTGTTGGGTTCCATACTGCTGATGTTTCCAGAATCCGTGCTGCTTCACATGGAAAATGTCGTAGAGACGTCATTATGTGTGAGCACGGAAGACATTCGGAAATTCTACAGCAGATGGGTAATGGACGGTAGTTTTACGAAACATTTCGGCTACCACTATTGTAGGCAGATATGACCCATGTTTTCTTCCAACTCGTGGGTAAAAGTTGTTGCATATAACACACTTGGCCAGTAGTCCCCATCGGTGTAGTTCGGCCGCCTGCAACAAATCTTATCACACACACACACACACACACACACACACACACACACACACACACACACACACACACACAGTTCCAACGTGATGAAATCCCCAACCTGGCAAGGAGTCGAACCCGGCGCCCCCTGACTGAGAGTCAGTAACGCTAACCTCAACACCACGAGCTGCTGACTCGTGGGTACAGATTTTATCTGAAGAATCTACGATATGTTATACTTCAAAGAGACGCTATCGCACCCGGCTATGCTGTATATAATTTAAGAGGGATTCCATCTGGTCCTGAAGAGTAAATGAGTTTTAGCTATTTCAGCTCTTTCTTAACGCCACTGATACTAATATCTAACAGCTTCTCATGAAAATTACATTGTAGTGTAGCGTAGTGGTTAGTGTTGGCTGGTCTGCTAAGGATCGTCAGTTCAGACACGACCACCAGAAATTATAATTTTTAATTTAGAATTTTCCGCCTGCTTAGCAGCCTGATGATGTGTTTGCCTACCATGCAGCGGGCCCGAGTTCGATTGCCGATCGGGTTGGAGATTTTCTCCGCTCGTGGACTTGGCGTTGTGTTGTTCTCATTATCATCCCATCATCACCGACACGCAAGTCGCCCAATGTCACGTCACCTGAAATAATACTTGCAACCCTGTGGCCCAACTTCCCCAGATGGGGCCTCGGGGCCAATCATTTCAGACCAACATTTGATTTCATTTACTTAAAATTTGTGATTTCTGGAAGATTCTAGAAATATCTTATGTTTTTAATACTTGCATATTCTGGAATTATCGATTTTTGTATAAATAATATAACTGAAAAACATTTGATATTTTTATAAAAAGCTTCACTCCCCGTCCTGGACGTCAGCTCTGTTCTGGCTGCACGTTGATGTCAGTAATAAGCGTGCTTTCGGTGTTAAGTATTGAGAGCGGTTCTAGGCGCTTCAGTTTGGAACCGCGCGACCGCTACGGTCGCAGGTTCGAATCCTGCCTCGGGCATGGATGTGTGTGATGTCTTTAGGTTAGTAAGGTTTAAGTAGTTCTAAGTTCTAGGGGACTGATGACCTCCGATGTTAAGTCCCATAATGCTCAGAGTCATTTTTTTGTTAAGTATTGAACACCATTGACGATCGTGTCTTCGGATTTGGACTTGACTCTAGCGTAGACGTGACAATATTTCATACAGTGCGTACAGAAGATAGTTGGAAGAAGACATGATTAAATTTATACGTAACTTCTGGCTATACTGGGTGTGAAATTAAGTACATATCTACATGACTATTCTGCAATTCACAATTAAATGCCTCACAGAGTCTTCATCGAACTACCGTCAAGCTTTGAAATAACTTCCGGGAATTCATCCAGGTAACACTTCCAGCGACCGCCGAAAGTGTTATCTGGCTAAATTGCCGGAAGTCATTTGAAAGTTGTATACGCCAGGAGAAACTCAGGTCTCACCTTCATGCTGTTTCTCTATCATTCTGCTCTCGAACAACCTACAGGAAAAACAAACACTTTAAATATTTCCGCGCGAGCTCCGATTTCTTTTATTTTATTACGGGGAAACATTTTTCCCTATGTAGGTTGGCGTTAATAAAATATTTTCGCATTCGTGAGAGAAAGCTGCCGACTGAAATTTCGTGAAAATATGCTGCCGCAATTAAAAACGCCTTTGTTTTAATGAATGACACCCTAACTCGCGTATCTTATTTGTGACATATTTTCCACCACTTCGCGATTATACAAAACAAGTAACCCTTTTTTGAACTTTTGATGTATTCCTTCAATCCTATCTGATAAGGGACCCACACCGCATGGCAACACTCCAGTAAAGGACGGATAAGCGTACTATAGGCAGTCTCTTCAGAAGACCTGCTGAATCTGCCAAGTGTTCTCCCAATAAAAAGCGATCTTTGGTCAGCTATCCCTATAACAGTATCTACGTGATTGTTCGAATTTAAGTTATTTGTATAACATTATCTACGTTATTGTTCGAATTTAAGTTATTTGTAATTGTAACCCGTAAGTATTAACTGAATTCACAGCCTTTAGGTTTGCGTGATTTATCGTGTAACCGAAAGTTAGCGGATTCCTTTCAGTACTCATCTGAATGACTTCGCACATTCAATATTTAGAGTCAGTTGCTATTTTTCGCACCATACAGATATCTTGTGTAAATCACTTTTAAGTTCGTTTTGATCAACGTAAAAATTGACTAGCTGCAGAAATGGGGGACCAGGAGGATAACACTCGACCAACAGACGATTGTATAATTAACAAGAAACAGGTTAATAGACTTGTATGTGGTTCAGGGGAAGAGAAATCAGTAATAGAGACCGGACAAATAGGATCGGAAATACAAGTTACAGGTTGGGACACGATTGACTGGGACTCAACTGATGATGAGGCAGACGCCCCACCACTCGAAGTAACACCTACACAGCGTAACGAAGAATTACATTGCTTATATCGAATGTTTGACACAGAGAGTAGAATGGAGACAGATCAGGAGGATAACGTGCCGTCGAGCGAAACCCCAGTTGGACTACCACTGGATAGCAAAGTTAATGTATATAGTTCGGATGACTATGACGCTATTGTATAAGTATATAGAAAAGAGTTTGGCGAAATTAGTCGCTCATGAGGAATGGTGTCAAAAGCCTTCTGGAAATCTAGAAATATCGAATCAATCTGAGATTCCTGTCGATAGCAATCGTTACTTCACGTGAATAAAGCGCTGGTTGTGGATGTAATTTTCCGACTGCGTGCTGACTGTTTGTCGATATATCGTTTTCTTCGAGGTAGTCCATCATGTTCTAACATAATATATGTTCCAAACTTCTACCGTAAATCGACTTATTGATATAGGTCTCTAATTCAGCGGAATACTCCTGTTTCCTTCCTTGAATATCTGTGTGATCTGCTCAACTTTCCAGACTTCAGGTACGGGTCTCTCGTCGAGCCAGTGGTCGTATATGATTGCTAAATATGGCGCTATTGTATGAGCATACTCTGAAAGGATTTATTTATTTAGCTTATGTCTTACATGGATTTGGTATCATCTATAAACATAATATGTAAAAAATTAGGTGATCAAATTTTCTAGTGTAGACACAAGCATGAAGAGGAACATGCTAACAGTGGATATGCAAATTTATATTTGAAAGTTGAGAACATCAACCAGCCTAGTGTAGAGTTTGAAGTTTCAAGGAAATCACATTTTTAACCTGGATGTACTATAAGGCGGCATTCAGTGCCAATGTGGTGAACTGTCTGACGAGGTTCTCCCCAGTCGCAGGTCGATGATTCGGTTCTTCCCATTTGTGAAATGAGTCACAACAGGTGCCATGTGACGTTCCTATTCTGTTCAATGTTTCCATACGTGGTGAGGCAGTTCCATTCGTGGTTGTGCTGAAGTGGGGTCGTTAGAGGGCGGAGCTTGAGCCGCTGTCAAGGCTTCCCAGTGTGCTCTGCTCAGGTCATTTATTTTGAAACTATCCCTCGAAAGTATTTCTGCTATGGTAGTGAGGAGATCTAGACTTTAGATCTTGCATAGTAGCGTTAGTCAGGTCAGTGTGCAGTGGAAGGTGCGGACTGGCTACAATTATGTTGTATTCCTTAACTAATCTTTCCTGCCTGTGAATATGAGGAGGGATGGTATGGATCGAAGCAGGTAGTCAAAGAATGGGAGTGCTTTTTATACTGCCACTAATTACTCTCATGGCCTCATTTAGTTTGGTGTCAATCTGTTTCACGTGTTGACTATTTAACCAGACTGGAGCATAGCATTCGGCAGCCGAGTACACAAGACTAAGTGCGGGTATTCTGAGGGTGGTACCGCACAATTTATGGACTATGTTGTTCCTCGTGTAGAGTTTTGCTGCGGAATTTTCTAGATGCTTTTCAAAAGTTAGTTCTCGGTCTATTGTTATCCCTAAACATTTGGGACACTGAAGCGGACATAACTGGTATACAATCTGCACAGAGCGACTTGCCTTTATTAAGTGATTTAAGGATTCCTGCTGCTAAGCTACTCTGCTGCTGTTCTCGATTCGAAGTCTAGAATATGTACTTAGCCTACTTTGGTGAAGTATTTTCGGAGAAGCATGTTTAATAATTCCGCTTTAGTGGCACTGTCATCAGCAACATTACCATTGCTATCGCGCAATGAAGGTGTAGATTAGTCTTGCCTCTGTCTTATTTTCAGCCAGGTTTCGAGAAAGAGTTTTGTTGTGGTAATTATTAAATGCATAACTCACTGAAATCCACGTTAAATTTCGAGCTTCAGTAAAACATCTCATATTTTGGAGATTTTGTGTTCTTTTAAATATGGTATACTGTTTTCGTTGCTTCTGTAACAATGTTCTGACCTGTCTTGAGTATCATGGGGGATCTGTAACATCTCATATTATTTATTTGGTATATATCTCTCAGATTTGACACCTCCAGCAGCAAAAACAACTTAGCTGAACATCGAGTGGTACTGAGCACTGCTGAAAGATTTGGGTAAGCCATTTCACGCTGTTTCAGCTCTGTGCGGGAGTTCATGAATCGTTAAGGCCGGTGAGAGTGGTTCAGTGCGTGAGAGATCTAGAGGACATGGTGGTTAGGGTAATAGTCGAACACAGCCTGTATTCATTTGGTACAGTTCGGGCAACATGTGGTTCAAATGTGTGAAACTGCTGAGGTCTTCGGTCCCTAGACTTATACATTACTTAAACTAACTTATGCTAAGAACAACACACACATCCATGCCAGAGGGAGGACGCGAACGCGTGTGGAGCCACCTAATCCTTGACATGGCGCCTCTTACCGAGCGGCCACTCCGCGCCGGCAACAACATGTGGTCTTTCGTTATCTTGTTGAAAAGTAACGCCAAAAAACTCTAAAACTTGGCAAAGCCACCGGCCTCAACATGTCGTAAATAAAACGCTTGTTGTCCAGTTTACTGCCCATGATAACCAGAGGTGATCGGACACCATAGGTGTCGTATGACTGTTATGAAAGCAATCTGATAACATTTGTCCTCCTCGGAGCTTCCACACACACACAGACACGATCGTTGTTGTGCTGTACGTATACTGGGATTTGTCTGTAAATACGAGGTGGTACCAGGCCTGTGTTCATTTTTGTAATTGGGGCTTCCACTGTCAGCGTGCCTCTCTCTGATGTGAGGTTAAGAGAAGGCACAACAATCCTTGTAATGCTGGCGTTATACGGGGCACCAAACGTCATCGTACTGGCCCTGTGGGTACTTACCTTACTGCAAACAAGCCCATTTCATGATTCAAGTTACGGACATCACTGTTATATCCTGCACTCCAAAGCAGACAATATGACTGTCCTCTCCTATGACGGCCGCTTATGATCTTTAAGGTCTACCTGCTGTTGGGTTGGCTCTTTTAAAGCCAGTGATTCCAAACTCGCACGACAGTCCTGAGATCCTGATTAACGAGGGCAACAAAATCGCAGGCTGACAAACTATAGCTCAATATACCACGATAAAGCTGCTGTCGAATTCAGCCATGTAACGGTACAAGGCCGGCCGGTGTGGCCAAGCGGTTCTAGGCGCTACAGTCTGGAACCGCGCGACGGCTACGGTCGCAGGTTCGAATCCTGCCTCGGGCATGGATGTGTGTGATGTCCTCAGGTTAGTTAGGTTTAAGTAGTTCTGAGTTCAAGGGGCTGATGACCTTAGAAGTTAAGTCCCATAGTGCTTAGAGCCATTTGAACCATAATGGTACAAGCGGTTCTTCTTATACGAGGTATAACACGATCGTCTCACAAACAACCTATATTCAAATGCGATTTCCTATTGAGAAACTCATTGCATAACCTTTCCTTGCGTACAGAATGTAGATGATGGTTGCACTTCATGACAGTGTGACGTTTGTGGCATGCCACCTTCAGCGGATATAACTCATCTTACATCATATATCACTCATCGTACATTAGTGGCGTCAGGAGAACACTGAGTGAAATTTCATCAGACAAATATCCTCTGGTATTCTCCAAAATTCTAAGATTCTGTAAGTTAAACACTAAACTTCAAATTCTCAGTAAGCAGCTCCTTTGCTGTACATGATTTCGAGCATCATTCACAAGTATATCAATGCTTCTCTAATATATTTTACTTCTTACTTTTAGACTAGACATTTCACGAAACGTTTTGACCGTGTTTAGAAATTTTTTATTTCCAAGTTTTGTTCAGAAAGCATGAAAAATAATATATGTAAATATAATTCGATATTATGTTATTTTTAGAAGTATATGGATCAAAATAAAACAGAGGAGTTACAATTTATGCTGTGATTTGATATATTTTGACACTTCAGTTACACAGTAGCCCATTACAGACAGTACTGCAAGGTGCTTAAAAATTTTACTAGGAAGGCAAAGAGTACGTGGTACGCAAATGGAATAGCTAATTCACGGAATAAAATTAAAATCATATGGTCAGTTGTGAAGGAAGTATCTGGTCAGCAGTACTACGTCGACGATATAAAATCAGTTCGTAGTAAAAATATTCCTGTTACTGATAAATCAGATATATGTACAGTATTTAACAATAATTTTCTGAGTATTGCTGGTGAATTAAATAAAAATTTAGTTTCTGCAGGGAATCATATAACTCTTTTGCCAAATGCCTTTCATAGATTGATGTCTGAAATACTCCTCTGTGATACAGACAAGGGGTAGACTGAATCAGTAATTAAATCATGAAGACTAAGGACTCTCGTGGACATGATGGAGTGCCTAGCAGAATATTTAAGTACTGTGCTGCACGTATTAGCCCTGTACTTAGTCATATTTGTAATTTTTCCTTTAGCAATGGTCAGTTTCCTGAACGATTAATGTACTCAGTAGTAAAACCGCTTTATAAAAAGGGAGAAAGGGATAATGTAGACAATTTTAGACCTATTTCTATGGCATCAGTGTTTGCTAAATTTATTGAAAAGGCTGTGTATATAAGGGTAATTGATCATTTTATATCACAACGTTTGCTATCAAATGTACAGTTAGGCTTTAGAAGTCGTTCAACAACCGAAAATGCTATATTATCTTTTCTCTGTGATGTACTGGATGGATTAAACAAAACTTTTCGAAAGCTAAGCATTTTTATGTAATTAAGGAGTCTGATAGTGTTAATCACAAAATATTGCTCCAGAAGTTGGACCACTGCGGAATATGGGGAGTAGCTCACCATTGGTTCACCTCTTACTTTAACAACAGGCAGCAAAAGGTCATTATTCACAGTGTCAAGAATGACTGTGATGTGGGGTCTGAGTGGGGTACAGTCAAATGGGGGTGCCCCAGGGATCAGTGCTGGGGCCACTTCTGTTCCTTATTTATATAAATGACATGCCATCTAGTATTACAGGTAACTCTAAAATATTTCTGTTTGCTGATGACACTTGCTTGGTAGTACAGGATCTTGTGTGTAACAGTGGCTCGGTTTCAGATAGTGCAATACATGACATAAGTTCATGGCTTGTAGAAAATAAACTAACTAAATCACAGTAGGACTCAGTTTATACAGTTTATAACACACAATTCAACCAAACCTGACGTTGTAATTTCACAGAATGGGCATGTGATTAGTTAAACTGAACAGTTCAAATTTCTAGGTGTTCAGATAGATAGTAAGCTGTCATGGACAGCCTACGTTCCGGATCTCGTTCAGAAACTTAATGCTGCAATTTTTACTATTCTAACGGTATCTGAAGTCAGTTCGACAAAAGTTTTCTACCCTGCTTATTTTCATTCGTTTATGTCGTATGGTATTATATTTTGGGGTAACTCTTCGCATTCTAAAAGGATATTTTTGGCTCAGAAACGGGCGGTTCGGGCAGTAAGTGGTGTAAGTTCATGAACCTCTTGTCGACCCTTGTTCACTAGTCTGGGCATTTTGACATTGCCCACTCAATATATGTACTCTTTATTGCCGTTTCGTGTTAACAATATCAGCTTATTCCCAAGAATAAGCAGCTTTCACTCAGTTGATACTCGGCAGAAATCCAACCTGCATTTGGATCGGACTTTCTTAACTCTTGTACAGAAAGGTGTGCAGTACACTGCTGCATCCATTTTCAATAAGCTATCACAAGAATTCAAAAATCTTAGTAGTAATCCAGCCGCTTTCAAATCGAAACTGATTCTTATGTTATATAGTTGATTGCGTTTACTTAAACTTATGGCTTGACTTTTTATTGGTTCATAAACATTTTATTTTTATCTGTTACTACTTTTATGTTGTAATCTCATGTACTGACACATTCCACGACCTTGGAGTTCTATTTCTCAATTTGGTCCTACGGAACTTGAGGTGCAAATAAATAACAGTTAGCAGCTGCTGTTCATGAAATATTCCAGTTGCGCCTCCCCCCCCCCCCCCCCCCCCGAAATGAATAATTAAGTTTTTCTTAATCGCCCTGATTACTTTCGAGCGATTAAATCTTGTTTTGCAAAATCAGACCCCAGGCTGGTCAGTTTGTCAATTTCCCACTCTTCATTTGTCTTTGAAAATTCGGACAAAAGTCCATTGTGTGATTCCCGGGGAATCCTGTTTTCGATTTTCTCTAACATTTTACCAACAAAATCGCGTTACGTGAATGGCTGAGGTACAATCGCGAAGATGCCACTCCAGGCCCACTGCGACTGTTAGGGGTCTTCTTCTGCCGACTGTAAAATTCTTTCTTAAAATTAACTGTCCAGTCAATTTAGTAAGAGCTAGAGGAAAAAGTGTCAGACTGGTTTGAAATTTGATATAATCTGTCTTGATTCGAGACCTCACAGCAGTGCGAAACCAAATTCAATCCTTAGAAGAAGCAGCAGAAATATTCGAGCCACAGATAAATTAGAGCAGATAAAATATATTACCTGAAATAAGATACATCAGTATATGTAGCAACACAATATGGAGAAATAAGGGAGACATAGTACTATAAACAACTCATGAAAATGGAGCCGAATCAAAGCAGAAACTGCATACTGATCCAACTACTGTTTACTGCTTCTCCAGTCACGAGGATGAAGTTTATTATACAACATATTTTTCCTACCAGCTTTGTTACTTATTTCGAGTTTAGGATTATACTACGAGCTATTCCGTCTCAGTCATCCGTAAGGGGCGCTCCTAGTAATTAAGAATACACAAGGTAAAACATTCTCAAGGAACCAATAAAGAGAAAGCACAAACGCGTTCAGTATACGCAAGTGCTACCACCAGCCTGACAACTGTAACCGCATGACTGAAAAAGAAAACACACGCTGCAATTCCGTCATTAAGCAAGAGTGACTTTCTGCACTGAAAATCCTAATTTTGAACCAGCAGTGCAGAAATTCAGACCAAATAACAAAAAGGAAATGATTATTATGGATAAGAATCCTTAGTTGACCAGTTTACACTAAGAAGCAATGAAGAGACTTATCGGTACACAGTAGTTCACAATAACATTGGATGACGCACATTGAAAACTTAAGGTCATGCAAACAAAATGAGACCTGATAAGTCCGATGTTGGACTGTATGGGAACGTGAAGGCAGGCATACTTGTCGACAAGATCCCGATCAACCACATCTGACCACAACAAGGGAGCATGGCCATATTATGCAACAAGCACATCACAAATTTGTGTCAATTTCCCCAGGATAAGTAATGGACTTCCTGCAACATTCTGTGCCATCCACACCTTTGGTCGGAGACTGACAGTAGCCAGACTATGGAATTAACGTCCTATGCGTAGGCTACCAATAACACGACAACACAAACTGCTATGTTTGGAGTGGCACCGTGATCGAGAAGCATGGTCTGCTAATGAATCGCGTCTCGTTGTGTTCGGCGATGAATCACGGTTCTGCATTACCGCGGATGACCATCATCAGTGAGTATAGTGGCGACCTGGGAAGCAGCCCCACTCTTCCAATGTTTTGAAGAGGCACGACGGTCTTACTACTGGCATCATGGAGAGGGGAGCCATCGGGTATGAATTCAGTTCTCAGAAAGTAGTGACTGAGGAAACTGTGACAGCACATTGGTACGTCCTGTCCATCCTGCGTCCTCGTGTATTACCTCTCATGCGACAGCATCGTGGTGCCATTTTTCAATTGAACAATGCTTGTCCACAAATGGAACATGTGGTGTCACCGCCAGATACCACACTTGCTAGGTGGTAGCCTTTAAATCGGCCGCGGTCCGTTAGTATACGTCGGACCCGCGTGTCGCCACTATCAGTGATTGCAGACCGAGCGCCGCCACACGGCAGGTCTAGTGTAGAGAGACTCCCTAGCACTCGCCCCAGTTGTACAACCGACTTTGCTAGCGATGGTTCACTGTCTTCATACGCTCTCATTTGCAGAGGCGACAGTTTAGCATAGCCTTCAGCTACGTCATTTGCTACGACCTCGCAAGGCGCCATATTCAGTTACTATAATTACTTCAAGAATGTATTCTGAACAGATAATATTGTGAATCACGTACCGTCAAGAGCGACGTTCATCATTAATGGATTAAAGTTAAGTATGAAACTAATTACGTCCGCTTTCTGAATTCTCATTCCTTGTCATGTTCCAGACCTCACGTCAGTATGGTTCTTCCCTCCTCACGCCAGCCTGCGTGAGCTAAAACGCGTGCATTTCGGCCTCCACTCGTAACACAGTGTTGGCTCTTCTGCTAACACAAGAGAAAATGTGCCTACGAACTGTGTGCGTGACGCTGAGGTACTCCAGCGGCCAGCAAGACGCCCAGACCTTTCCCTTACAGAACATGAGCGGGGCCAGCACAGAAGTCAACTCCATTCCAGTGCCAATATCCAGGAAACCGAACATCATTGTGAGGCAACTTGCCTCAGGAGAGGATAGATGGGCTTTATGACACCCTTCCCTTCGAATGAGTGCATGTAACCGGGCTGAGAGTGGGTACTACGTCATAATGAAAAGTGGGCTCATACTGCCAAGATCTTGGTAAATGTGACTCGGTTTCGTAATTATTAGAATTATATCATAAACCCTGCTCAACTCGTGACCTTTCATTTGTTGCCTCCTCCTCTGCTGGACCCTTAATTTTTTCAGGCAATGTATACTTTGAAGTAAGTGAAAGTCTACACTGATCGTACTGAAAAGTCCGTCAGACACCGTCGACGTCGCCACGCCGTCGCCAGAAGCAGTCCAATCACATCGGCCGACAGCTTGTTCACGGTGGGTGTGATCTCCTTCTCCAGATTTTGGCAGGGGTCAAGGAAGTTAGATTAGGTTAGAATTTATTCTATGTACGAAGTTGTCCAGATATCTAACCTCCTAGGGTTGGATGGATACAACGACGCTTCTGTGCTTGGTGATGAGTGCAGCAATGCGGCGTTTGTTATTAAAAAAGATTCTGAATGCATGTAAATGAGCTATATCTGTCCCCAAAAGAACGTGTCGAGTAGTGTAAACTCTGTAATCAGTAATTCGCATTACCAGGCTATTTTTACGACCATATAAGAGGAAGGGAAAAACGCCATGACACGAAAGCTAAGCCGGTCGTGGTGGCCGAGCTTCTAGCCGCTACAGTCTGGAACCGTGCGACCACTGCGCTCGCAGGTTCGAATCCTGCCTCGGGCATGGATATGTGTGATGTCTTTAGGTTAGTTAGGTTTAAGTAGTTCTAAGTTCTAGGGGACTGATGACCTCAGAAGTTAAGTCCCATAGTACTTAGAGCCATTTTGAACAAAAGCTAAAAACGCTATAGTTCTGTGACACCACTTTCCTTCTCCTACCACCGATTAGCACTTTCGAATCTAACATGAGGTTCTTTACGTTTTACACATTTACCATTATGTATTACGAAAATACATAGTTTCAGTGATACACCGTATTATGGATCTCTTCAAAACACTTTTCTTCGACTATGATTTCTTATGCTAGAGGACGCGTAACTTCGGTATATAAAGGTTTCGCCAATGAGGTTATGAGCACATGAAAGTTAAGTTATGTGGTTAAAGTAGATGATATTTCTATTATATGATGCGTGGATAAAATCAGTGTGTGTGTGTGTGTGTGTGTGTGTGTGTGTGTGTGTGTGTGTGTGTGTGTGTGTGCGGGCTTACATACTCGAGATGATTAGTGATGAACCTGAAAAACAAGATTACAAACACTATGTTTTGCTGAATTTATTTGAAGTTGTGCGGACATACGTCAATTAACATTCAACGACTGTCATTCAACATACGTGTCAAAGACAAACTTAAAGTTTAGAATAAGATACTGTGAACAACTAAAACACTGAAACGTGGAAAAACATACACGAAGTTTGCAAACCAATTCATGAAACAGAAGCACCACGCTATTTGCATTCACTTGAACAAATTATTTTTTGAGTTTGTAATTTACACCTAAAATTCCCGATAAAGATTATACCTATTTGTGGTTTCCAATGAACGTGCGATTTCAGTCCATAGATTACGAACTATATGCCTGTTATGACATTTTTATCATCAGGATTCCACAAAATCACTCTTTCTTGGATTAAACTTATCAGTCTCCAACAGTCCAGATTTCGATTTGACAGAAGAAAAAAAATTGATTTGAATTTCACCGATTGTCGTCCGAAGACTGTACGTTCAGACGAAGAGGTCGGCTACCGCGTGACCACGCTCATAGTGGCATACTTACGTGAACAGATCGGCCGTCTTCCGCCAATGTTGGTCGTTGGCGGGTGCTACCCACATTGGTGCCACTATGACGGTAGTCTAACTTT
This sequence comes from Schistocerca serialis cubense, assembly GCF_023864345.2. NCBI lineage: Eukaryota > Metazoa > Arthropoda > Insecta > Orthoptera > Acrididae > Schistocerca > Schistocerca serialis. Next base: position 598,408,143 of record NC_064640.1, on the reverse strand, counting down.
CGGTGAGATATAGAGCTTTTCTTGAAGCACACCTCATGCGAATTTGCTGACCATTTCTTTGACGCTTTCGTGCTGAGCAAACTCGTGACGAGCACACAGCTCTTCAACGAGCCTTTCTCTTTCTCTTTCATTAATCCAGCTGTTTGATCGGTCTGAGAGCCTTACCAAGACACAAGGATAGTTGTTCAAACGATAGTTCTGTGAGAGATTCCCTTAGTGGATGAATTACTCTTCCTTATGACCCTTCCGACAAATTCAGCATGACATTTGCCATCCACGAGGTTTGATTTATGTGTTCGTTACGTGTAAAACTGCATGGGAAAGGTACGCTTAGTACTTGATGGTTGTGATAATTTCCACCAATTGTGTAAGAAAACCATTAAGTTTTACGTACATTTATAGTGCAATCCATTTCATTACATTTATTTATGTAGACCGTCAGCTATTAGACTTGCAACACAACTACACAAGGAAGGCCATGACGGGCATGTGTGTGTTCTGTGCAGGGGTTCTAACAAAGAAAGAGACCACCAGTAATTAATATTCCACACATATCATCGCGATTCTGGAGCCGCTTTTAGTTATTAACTCGCTGGTGAACTTATTATCGTGGCATCATTTTTATTTACGTATCACCTAAATTTTAAATGCAAGTAAACCCCATGTAGACGTTGGCTACTGCTCTTCCCACCATTTAACACTGGGGCGATTTTCTGAGATCCGTACCTCTCTGTAGAGTGGACTCTCCTAGGTCACTAAACTCTGGAACCTAGCCGCCTCTTGCTCTTTTTTCCAGTTTCTCTTCGTTGCAAACAGTTGCAGCCAGACGTCTTTGTCGCTAACGTGATCTGCTGTTCGCCTTGAGTCAGACTACAGTTTAATTGCTTGAGCAGAATATAGTGATGTCATTTATGTATAGACATCTTCAGCCGTGAAACGACACATTTAGCCATGTGGCAAGAACTCACCACAAGCATCTCATTTGTCTCCTTCATCGTTACCTCATGGTTTCAACTTTCTCTAGAGTGCTAGGATTGTCACATGCACACAAATATTTCTTGCATGTTAGTAGCGTCAGTGGCGTTTAAGCCATTTTGCAGTTTTATGTGTTGATTATTGTGTTTGTTGGTTGATATCTTTAACAAGATATCTTTTGTACGTAACTAATATTAGCAAGTCAATGAGGGCTACTCTTATCTCTCTGTGAATTCCGGGAGGATACACCTAATTGTTAATTTTTAAGTGTTTTATTAGTGTTGAATCCCTGTCCACCCTCCTAGCTGTCTTAAACCGACGAGGATGTGGTAGGGTCAATTTGACCCTGCTCATTTTGCTTTGTTGGCAATTCTTTGTTGCGCAGTTGCACATTGTCGAAGTTTTCAGTAGCTGTAATTATTCATCTCCCCTCCTTAATGAGTGCTTGCACTCAGTCGACTGTCGTCCGTGACAGGATATAAATGAGTACAAACGGTAAGCGGGTATTTTTGACCCCTCCACAACCACAAAGTAGTATTTCTGTGCCATTTTTCAATTTATCTTTTTTCATGAATGTTTCACGTTTTTTGGTGTTTTTAGTCAAGATGAACAAGTGAGAAAGGGCGGCTGAGCGTATACGTCGTTGGCTGGCGAAATTTTCAGACGGTGAAAACGAATTTACGACAGATGACAGTGAAAATGAAAATTGTGTAAGTGAGCGCAGTGGCAGAACTGGTACTGAGGAAGATGCAAGTGAAGGCAGTGACAAAGAAGATAATACACCACTAAATGAGCTACAAAATACTGCCCACAATGCTGGGTTACCAGAATTAGTCGAGCGATCGGAAAATCAGATACGCAGTCCATTTTAATTTGGGAAAGATGGATCCAAGTGGTGCAAAAATCCACCTCAACAACAAGTTCTGACCCGTTCTGAAAATATTATCAGGCAGGTACCTGTCGTGAGTTTAGTGGCAAGATCAGCAAAGAGAGAGCTTGAATGCTGGAGTCTGTTTTGCAAGAAAATATGCTTAGTATCATCTTGAAATACACAAACTTGCAAACTGCAGAAAGGAAAGCAGCTTCTGAATTAGTCGCAAATCACTATTTTATGAAGGAAATGACCATGTCCCATCTTTTGTTCAAAGGTGCCAATAAATATTTAAAAATATAAATGAAAAACAGGGTCAATATGACCCTCCACATCCTTGATGTACCCTTTTTGCACCACATCCTTGCCGGGTTAATTAATTAATACCCCCAGTAAATTGGGACGGCGAAGACTGCCACCAACAGGTGAGCCTGAATATTATAGGCGCAACTCCTGAAAACGTACTTGACTTAAACAGCCTCAGTTTTACAAGCCAAAGGAGATGACGGACAGCGTCAATGTTAATAATTAAATAGCGCTATGCTACTTCTTTAATGACGCACTCATTCACTTAATTCACTTACAGTGCATTTGTGATTCGCTACATCAAAATGTCCAAAGGAAAGAGATCTCTGGTACCAGCTACAGATTATAAACCTCGCAATTTGACACAATGAACAAAGCACGTTGCTAATGTCAAAACAGTATTTAAATTCAATGGATGTCCAAAGTGATCTAGTCGGTCACTGATGTAGTCGCTTCGATACCAAGCGTACTAGAAAACTGACCGAAATACTGGTGCACATAACTGCCTGTAAAGAAGAGATTGCGTTTGAAGGATGTTGTTACTCTAGTCGAAACTCACATCGACTTCCAGAAGTGGTGCCGAGCTGAAACCTACGGACAAAACCCTTGAATCCGCGGAAGCCAAATACATCTAGCGGTTGACAGTATCTTGTTCCACCTGGTTGTATCAGCAATACAGAAACTGCAGTGTCTTCTGCTTTGTAGTTTAACAATTTAAAATAACTATTGACGGATCTGAAACACACATTTCCCTTCTTTCCACTTTTCCAAAAGGTGACAACTCTTTTCACGTATGCGGATAGGGGCAAAGTGGTATGCGACGGTATTATATGTTAATACCTTAATTCCTTATTTTTAAATCCCTGCCCCGATGTACGAATGAAGCGGCCCAAGGAATGTAACTTTGGTGATGAAGCAGCCTCATTATCGTCATTGTTATCCTCACGGAAAAAAACATCGGACTTCATTTCACTGTTTTGCTGTATATTTAGCACGTCTTCATTGATAAAGGTGTCTGTGAATGCTGCAATGAAACTTAAAAGTATATATAATAGCACAAAGAAAGTCCCATAAGCTTTCGTCTGCATTGTATAAACGTTAGTGTGTTTCCCGCATATGATGCTTACCACTCACGATTTCCAGCTCTCGTTCTTTGACGTTTAAACGTTGCACTTTGACCGTCATCCTGTAGCGTTCCTGCAGACGCCGCACTACCGCACGTTTTGGTTCACCGACATTATGAATTCAAACCTCGTAATCATTGCGCTGTAGAGTACTTCGAGCTCGAATGTTCAGCTGCTACAGTGAGGCGGTGAGAGTGACGAATGTCCAGTGCGCGCGAAATTTAAAACCTGTCCATTCCGGTCATAATTGCGTACTATTACAATTACGGTCCAAATTTTCGCACAGGATCGATTTCTGGTGTTGATACCCAATAAGAGCGCTTGTTTGCTCTTTTCCCTTCTTAAAATACGAGGTCAAGATGGTGATGTTCCCTTATAAGACTTGAATCATAATTATTTTCCGAAGCAGAAGGCTATAGGTTCAGAGGAATCTGTACCCTTACTCGAACGGTGTGATTCTCTACCAAGCAAAAAGCTGACCAGTTGCAGCTGTAGCGGCGCATCGAAAGCTAAGTACTAATTAATTGTTTGTGTGTAGTAGTTTATTTAGGAACTTTAGTAGTCTTCAACCGGTGTTCTTGGTGTTTTTTGGTGAAATAATTTCAGAAGAAATTTTTGCGAACTCCTTTCAGTTTCGTTACTGTGTCATTAGACGTTTGATTTTCTTTCTGTGTTAGTATTTTGTTATATTCTCATTTGTTGTTGATTAATACTGTCAATAATACTAGTTACTTCCCTTGTAGAGCAAGTTTGTGATTATTGTAGTCAGTTTTTAACGTCTTCTTATTGTAGTAGCGGAACTTAGATAAAGTTGTTTTCTTGTTTCAATAACTGTAAAATTTTAGCATGAGTGAGAAGTGTGGGCTTTGCCGTAGGTTCGTGAGTAGTGGATTGCGGTGTGAGACTTGTTCGAAGTATTTTCACTGGGGGGGGAATGCAGTGGGAAAGCCAGTGGGCATTCTGGTGAGATCCTCTCCTGGAACTGCAGTTATTGTAGCAAGAGTAAGTTGATAGAGGAGCAGGAGCGTAAGATCTGTGTCCTTCAGGTGCAGTTGAAAAACGCACAGGAGGAGCTATATAGGATGAGGAGGGAGAAGGGGGTTGGGGAATGGGAGCTGGCTGTTGGCAAGAGATCTGCTAGGAGAAGGAGATTTTTAGATAGTTTTACTATTGCTGTTTGCAATAGATACGACCAACTGTCAGAGTCTAGTGGAGAGGAATCTGGCTCAAATGGCTCTGAGCACTACGGGACTTAACATCTGAGGTCATCAGTCCCCTAGAACTTAGAACTACTTAAACCTAACTAACCTAAGGACATCACACACATCCATGCCCGAGGCAGGATTCGAACCTGCGACCGTAGCGGTCGCGCGGTTCCAGACTGTAGCGCCTAGAACCGCTCGGCCACACCGGCCGGCGAGAGGAATCTCTAGTAGCTGTAGATGTAGGAAGTATGCAGCAGACCTCAGCAGTTACGGTGGCTAGGACAGTTGCAAAGTCTAAGAGAAAGAAGAAGGTTCTGCTGTTAGCTAGTTCTCATGGTAGAGGTGTAGGCCAGCAGTTGCAGGAAGTGTTGGGGAGTGAGTACAAGGTCACCAGCATTGTGAAGACTAATGCAGGATTGGCTCAGGTGACTGTTAACATAGGGGGGTTATGTAGGGATTTTACTAAAGAGTATCAGGTAGTGATTGTGGGTGGGGCTGGAAATAGTATTGACAGGGATGGGGGGTATGACATAGATGGTGACCTGGAAAAGATAGCCACTCAGACTGGCAACACGAATGTGCATTTCGTGGAACTGTTTCAGCGTCACGATCGGCCTCATCTTAATACAGCCGTCAGGCGTAATAACATGACTTGGGGGTGCGCTGATGACAGAAGGCATGTGTCACATTTCAGTGGTGTCGGTGGAGTCTATCAGCAGGACGGGTTTCACTAGACATGGCCTGCACCTCAACAGGTATGGAAAGGGGAGGTTGGCAAAGCTTATAGGTGACAGCATAGGTGGGGGTGGTGGGATCACTCATGGGAAAATCCCAGTAGTTGTGGGTGTTAGAGCTGTACCTTTTTTAGACTGAAGTCAGCTGATAGGTATTCCTGCTTAAGGGAAGTCTCTCTAACAAAGAAACCACTTTCAAGAAAGCTTAGGTATCCGATTATCAAAATATACAAGGTATTAGAGATGAAGTTAGTGAACTGCTTTTGACTCTGAAATTATTGGTGTATCTGAACACTTCTTAAATAAGGAGATAATTCAGAGGCTTCCTTTACTAGGATACAGGTTGGCTGGCAGCTTTTCTAGGAGCTCTTTGCGGTGTGTGGGGGGGGGGGGGAGGGGGGGTAGCCATGTATGTGAAAAACGGTATCCCATTTGAGTCAATTGATGTTTCAAAGTACTGCACTGAAAAGGTGTTTGAATGTTGTGCAGGTGTGGTTAAATTTAGTGGAGCTAAACTTCTTACTGTTGTTATTTATAGATCCCCAGACTCCGATTTCACAACATTTTTGCTAAAGCTAGAGGAGGTTCTTGGTTCACTTTATAGGAAATACGAAAAGTTAGTTATATGTGGTGACTTCAATATTAATTGTATAAGTGATTGAGCAAGGAAAAGGATGCTGGTAGACCTCCTTAATTCATATAATCTTGTGCAAACCGTATTCTTTCCAACGAGAGTGCAAGGGAAGAGTAGAACACCATAGACAACATTTTTGTTCATTCCTCATTACTAGAAGGGCATTCTGTTAGCAAAAAGGTGAATGGCCTTTCAGATCATGATGCACAAATTTTAACTCTTAAAGATTTTTGTGCTGCAACACATGTTCAATATAGTCATCAACTTTTTAGGAAAGCTGATCCAGTTGCTGTAGAGACCTTTGTAAACCTTATCAAGGAACAAGAGTGGCAAGATGTTTATAGTGCTGATACATTAGACGATAAATATAATGCTTTCCTCAAGACTTTTCTCGTGCTCTTTGAAAGTTGCTTTCCTTTAGAACGTTCAAAACAGGGTACTAACACAAACAGCAGCCAGGGTGGCTGACTAAAGGGATAAGAATATCTTGTAGAACAAAGTGGCAATTGTTTCAAAACGTTAGAAACAGGCACAATCTAAATGCAGCAGCCCATTACAAACAGTATTGTAAGGGGCTTAAAAAAGTTATTAGGAAGGCAAAAAGTATGTGGTATGCAGATAGAATAGCTAAGTCTCAGGATAAAATTAAAACCATGTGGTCAGTCGTAAAGGAAGTGGCTGATCTGCAGAGACAGGTCGAGGATATAGAACCAGTACGTAGTGGGAATGTCCGTGTTACTGATAAGTCGCATATATGTACAGCTTTTAATAATCACTTTCTGAATATAGCAGGTGAACTAAATAGAAACCAAGTCCTAACAGGGAATCACATAGCGCTCGTAGAAAAAAGTGTTCCGAGACTGTTACCTGAAATGCTCCTCCATGATACTGACAAAAGGGAGATTGAGTTAATAATTAAATCACTAAGGACCAAGAACTCTCATGGATATGACGGGGTATCTAGCAGAATACTGAAGTATTGTTCTATGTATGTTAGCCCAGTACTTAGCCATATCTGTAACTTTTCCTTTAGGAGTGGTCGGTTTCCTGATCGATTGAAGTACTCGGTAGTGAAGCCACTTTATAAAAAGGGAGACAGGGATAATGTTGACAATTATAGACCTATTTCTATGCCATGGGTGTTTGCTAAAGTTATCGAGAGGGTTGTATATACAAGGTTACTGGAGCATTTAAATTCACATAATTTGCTGTCAAATGTACAGTTTGGTTTTAGAAATGGCTTAACAACTGAAAATGCTATATTCTCTTTTCTCTGTGAGGTTTTGGACGGATTAAATAAAAGGCTGCGAACGTTAGGTGTTTTCTTTGATTTAACGAAGGCTTTTGACTGTGTTGACCACAAAATTTTACTGCAGAAGTTGGACCATTATGGAGTAAGGGGAGTAGCTTACAATTGGTTCGCCTCTTACTTTAAGAACAGAAAGCAGAAGGTAATTCTCCACAATATTGAGAGTGGTAGTGATGTTCAGTCCCAATGGGGCACTGTTAAGTGGGGCGTTCCCCAAGGGTCGGTGCTGGGGCCACTGCTGTTTCTTATTTATATAAATGATATGCGTTCTAGTATTACAGGTGATTCAAAAATATTTCTGTTTGCTGATGACACCAGCTTGGTAGTGAAGGATCTTGTGTGTAATATTGAAACATTATCAAATAATGTAGTTCATGAAATAAGTTCGTGGCTTGTGGAAAATAATTTGATGCTAAATCACAGTAAGACGCAGTTTTTACAGTTTCTAACTCACAATTCAACAAGAACTGATATTTTGATCAGACAGAATGGGCATATTATAAGCGAGACGGAACAGTTCAAGTTCCTAGGCGTTCGGACAGATAGTAAGCTGTTGTGGAAAGACCATGTCCAGGATCTTGTTCAGAAACTAAATGCTGCTTTATTTACCATTAGATCAGTATCTGAAATAAGTGACATTTCAACACAAAAAGTAGTATACTTCGCATATTTTCATACGCTTATGTCATATGGTATTATTTTTTGGGGTAATTCTTCTGATTCAAAAAGAGTATTTTTGGCTCAAAAACGGGCTGTTCGAGCTATGTGTGGTGTAAATTCGAGAACCTCTTGTCGACCCCTATTCAATAGTCCGGGAATTCTGACATTGCCCTCAGAGTATATATTTTCTTTAATGTCGTTTGTTATTAGCAATATTAGCTTATTCCCAAGAGTTAGCAGCTTTCACTCAGTTAATACTAGGCAGAAATCAAATCTGCATGTGGAATGCACTTCCTTGACTCTTGTGCAGAAAGGAGTGCAGTATTCTGCTGCATCAATTTTCAATAAGCTACCACAAGAACTCAAAAATCTTAGCAGTAGCCCAAACACTTTTAAGTCTACACTGAAGAGTTTCCTCATGGCTCACTCCTTCTAGTCTGTCGAGGAGCTCCTGGAAGAACTAAAAAATTAAGCAAATTCCAGTGTTACATTGTTGATTTTCTTTATTTAAACTTACGACTTGTCGCCTGAATATGTTTCTTATATTTCATTTTATCTGTTTCTACAATCGTGTTATAATTTCATGTATTGACTCGTTCCATGGCCATGGAGACTCCTCCTTAATGTGGTCCCACGGAACAATAAATAAATAAAAAAAATACAAAGTGACGACTGGATTAAATAAGTACGTCATTGCGTTTATTAACTGCTAATAAGTTATATACAGGGGAAGTCTGGTTACTTTTTACTCTTTTTCCCTTTCCCTCGAGTCCCTGAAAGTTTGTAAGTCCACCAAAAATAGTGTATAAAATATGCAAATAAATTTTAAAAAATCGGTCACTAACTGTAGATGGTGGAGGTTGAAGTGACAGTGTTGCTACCAGTCTAATAAAGACTGCATGGTAACGTAAGAAAGTACGGAGTCAGGGATGGCCATATGGCTCGGAAGGCGCATGTAAGCCAAATGGCGGGCAACAGCTTTCTTGTGTTGCGCACCGCGCCGTGGGAACCACCGCAATCCGCGCCGCTCTGCACCCACGACGCGCCGTCCTGCCTTACATGGGCGGCACAGAGTCACTGTAAACAACCAGCTTACTACTATTATGGCCCACGGTTTTTTGCATATTGCGACGGAGCTGTATGGTGAATGGTGGCTCCAAACAAATAACAAAACGATACAAACATAATTTACATTTGCTGTCAACACTGGCTTCATTGGACCTATTGGTAACTTTGAAAAAGCTGCCGTCAGTGATTGCCGTCAAATGTCTGTCCGTGTAGTACGAAACTACAATTTTGATACTTGGCAACTATACTCTAGATCTATATCTACATCTACCTTGTATCTCTCCTAAGAGGCACATTTTCTCTGGTGTTTCGGTAGATATTTGCAATTATTCAGGCGACGCCCAATGACGACGAAAAGCTTTGGTTTGTTTCGAGTTAGAAACAAAATCATTTTTGAAGCGGAATTTTACGTGACCATACCATAGAACGGTCTCAAATAGCTCTAGTGCGAGACTTGTTTCATCGTTACATTTTAGCAGGGACATTAAAACACGAAGCATACATCGTGGATGGAAATCCTGGCTTTGTGTATACAGCGTCTGCATCTTGATCTTATAATGTCCTTCTGACGTTCAAGCATGTATCAAGGAAATTGTAATCTGTAGAATCAGACACTGTATAAACACAATGTAACCATTAATAACGTATACACGCCTCGACGGGCTAAAAAGACGATGACATGCTTTTCTCTCCCCGTGTAGAAACCACGAATTGTGCGAACGTAAGGGTTGTGGACTCCGTGACATATGGAAATTAGAGGCGTGCTCGGAGGCTCAAATAGGTTAAGGTGACTACTCGTGATAAACGGGAAATCTGTGTTCGAGTTCCAGTTTGGAACAAATTTTCCTATGTGACAGAAGACTGACGTGGGTCCGAAACCCCGAAACGCGGAATTTCGTAACATGAAGAATAACCAGTACTCCATCAGCGACTGAGCGTGCGCTGATGCACGGCGATAGTAGTCCAGCGCAGCTCAGGGCAGTGCTGTTGCTGGTGGAATGTTGATTATTATTTATTTTTATATCGTCCCTGTTAGTACGTAACTATAAATCGAATAATGCACTAGACTGACTTGGCAACGCTCTATCAAAGGGACACGTGAAGTTCCGCTCCAAAAGTCATTCTGTTTGGAACGGAAAACATACCACTGCTTTCCGTCGATGCTGGGCGTCGCGTGAAAGATCTGATCAGAAGTATTTGTTTGGGCTGACTCCAGCTACACCCAGCAAAGACGGAACTTCAAATATCTGCCGAAACACCTGACAGTTCTTAGGAGTAATACCCAATGCCGAACTACAGTACATACAGAGGGTACTTGGTACGATTTTCTGACCAACTCCATTCTATGAGGAAAAATGAAAATCTACAGCTTGCGGCAGTTCCCCCTCCCCCCCTCCAACCCCAAACTGTCCAAAAAGCCTAAATATATCGAAGTGTCATTTTCGCTGAGCTATAGTGGACAATATGGCGAATGTGAAATTTAAAATTTTCGTGGTGAATTGAATGTTCGAAGAGACTTCGGGGTTGCAGCTGGTCGTCGTAAACTTCGCTTCACGATATTTCAACTGAATCCCAGCCAGTCATCTTCAGGTGAGCCATCAAAGACTTCGATGGCTCACCTGAAGATGACCGACAGGTGTCCGGTTGAAATATCGTGGAGTGAGGTTTACGACGACCGGTTGCAAACCCGAAATCTATTCGAACAATATGGTGAATTTTCTAACGTATGCAATTTGTCAGTTTTTCACGTTTACAGTGGCCGAATTATGACGTCGCCTTTGGTTTTTTCTTTTCTTTTTTTAGTGATAATATAAACATTTTTCTGTGGCTATGGATAGAGACTTCGAAGAGGCCTCCAAAGCCATAACATATGTGAAACGTGATCAAGTAGTAACAAGATGACAATGCCACAAATCACTGACCCACCGTTAGAAGACATGGACTGACAAATGTCTGCCCTACTATACCAAATGGAAGCGAACGTGTGACGATGGTACGGTTCATAGATATGGCTGCGTTTATCAATATGGCTGTCATACCAAGTGCTGAAACTGTTCACTTTGACCATTAATACATGCTATAAAACGATTGTGAACAGCCAGTACTGCACGTCAAATTTCATGTGGACTAATCACATCACAGAACCATGTAATACGGTATTACATGTTTTCGGGAGTTGTCGGCGCTTCCCTGTAGACATGTTTTAATTTACCCCACAGATAAATATCCGGAGGTATTAAGTCTGGTGAGCCTATTTTGTGTTAAGCGAATGACCGTCCCTACGATTTCCAAATGTTTTATTAATGAGGGATGTAGAATTTGCGCTGAATAGACGAGATTCCTATCATGTTGATACCACTTGGATTGCCTTTTGACGAGTGGGACGTATTCCAATTGCTGTGGCGTCATATCTGCTAGAAACTGTAGATAGTTGCGGCTGTTTAGAGCCCCATTAATAAAACATAGATAAATTACTCGATTCTTGACCCGCTTTATTGTTTATCCACGTCTCTCAGCCAATGTCGACTTTTAAATGCCTAAATAGCGCGTATACGGAGATTGATTACCCATAGTTTGTAAACAGTGCTTCAACCGTAAACAAAATCTTCCATAGAAACGCTCCATCAAGTTACAGTTTCCGTAGACACTGTTCGGACATAACGTGAAGAAATACTGTAACCAGCCGCATTTTTCGGTATGCTTTACTTTTTTGCAAAAACGCGTTTTGATGTTTCATCCATCTTCAACACCTGTAATACATTTAGAAATATCATCAATTGAAATTTGTAATTTGAATGATGTTGATGTCCTGTGCAAAACTGGAGTTCGTTTAGCCACTACACTTCTCGAGTTGTTGCATCATTCGTCATGTGGGCGACTAACGCATTAATCAAACGTAAACAGACAACACGGGAACTGTAATAGTATTAAAAATACGGTCGGTGAAAACATTATTCAAATTAAGTTCTAAATGTATTAAGCAGGCTAAAGGTGACTAAAAACTCTAAACACGTCCTTACATAAAATAAATCTGTATAGCGAAGCGCTGGTTTCTTTAAGTAATTTCAGCATTAGAGGTCAATCACCATTAATACTGATAAACTGATGTTAACCATTCAGAGAACTATAGCCGATTTTTTGTCATTCTCATGAAGCTGCAGACACAGCAAATGCGGAAATGATGAAATGCGTTAGAATGTAGTATTTGCGTAACATTCCGTTGACTGATTCCACTCGCACATTTGGGGCTGGGTTGTTTGGGGGAAGAGACCAAACAGCGAGGTCATCGGTCTCATCGGATTAGGGAAGGATGGGGAAGGAAGTCGGTCGTCCCCTTTCAAAGGAACCATCCTGGCATTTGCCTTGAGCGATTTAGGGAAATCACGGAAAACCTAAATCAGGATGGCCGGACGCGGTATTGAACCGTCGTCCTCCCGAATGCATGTCCAGTATGCTAACCACTGCGCCACCGCGCTCGGTCACTCGCACATTTGCTCTGTCTCGTGGTGACATGTGGTTTACGTTTATAGTATTTAAAATGGTAGTTGCGTTTCTGTCATCAGGTACCATTCTCTTTCGCTGACGTATTTCATTCTTCACGCTTCCAGCAGCCGGAAATTTTTGTATAACACGTGTTTTCGAAGATAAATCGTGAGAGCCTGACATGATCTGGATACCTTTCAGCACAGAGCCGCACTGCTGCTCTAAAAGTTCTGTTGTATTCGCCGTAAACAAAATCATATCAACTTATTCAACAGTTGTATGCAATATGAAAGTCTGAAAAGCTTCAATGGAAGTTATCTGATCACTGCAACTGCAAAGCAAATTCTGATGGGCTTCAAGCGCAGAGGTAAACACACGAACGGCATCAGACTTTCGCGTTTGCCTTCATTGCATACAGAAAGACAAACATTTTTGCAACCACTCTCCTGATTGCAGCACAGTGATTTTCTGTTATTGCGTCACTGCCAGATCAAGTGCCACACACGTTATGTAGCAGAAGGCCTCTCGGAAGTCTACTTCAAATGCCACAGGGAAACGTATATAGTTAAATTTTTTAAAAGAAATGGTTCATTTTCATAGTTCGGTACCTATAAATGTTAAAACGTAGAAAATTTGTCACAGTATCCGCTATGAGACCCAGAAAATATTAGATACAGGCTCCCAGGTAGATGCCATTTTCCTTGACTTCCGGAAGGCGCTCGATACAGTTCCGCACTGTCGCCTGATAAACAAAGTAAGAGCCTACGGAATATCAGACCAGCTGTGTGGCTGGATTGAAGAGTTTTTAGCAAACAGAACACAGCATCTTCTCAATGGAGAGACGTCTACAGACGTTAATGTAACCTCTGGCGTGCCACAGGGGAGTGTTATTGGACCATTGCTTTTCACTATATAAATTACCTAGTAGATAGTGTCGGAAGTTCCATGCGGTTTTTCGTGGATGATGCTGTACTATACAGAGAAGTTGCAGCATTAGAAAATTGTAGCGAAATGCAGGAAGATCTGCAGCGGATAGGCACTTGGTGCCGGGAGTGGCAACTGACCCTTCATATAGACAAATGTAATGTATTGCGAATACCTAGAAAGAAGGATCCTTTATTGTATGATTATATGATAGCGGAACAAACACTGGTAGCAGATACTTCTGTAAAATATCTGGGAGTATACGTGCGGAACGATTTGATGTGGAATGATCATATAAAATTAATTGTTGGTAAGGCGGGTACCAGGTTGAGATTCATTGGGAGAGTCCTTAGAAAATGTAGTCCATCAACAAACGAGGTGGCTTAAAAACCACTCGTTTGACCAATACTTGAGTATTGCTCATCAGTGTGGGATCCGTACCAGGTCGGGTTGACGGAGGAGATAGAGAAGATCCAAAGAAGAGCGGCGCGTTTCGTCACAGGGTTATTTGGTAAGCGTGATAGCGTTACGGAGATGTTAAGCAAACTCAAGTGGCAGACTCTGCAAGAGAGGCGCTCTGCATCGCGGTGTAGCTTGCTATCCAGGTTTCGAGAGGGTGCGTTTCTGGATGAGATACCGAATATATTGCTTCCCCCTACTTATACCTCCCGAGGAAACCACGAATGTAAAATTAGAGAGATTCGAGCGCGCACGGAGGCTTTCCGGCAGTCGTTCTTCCCGCGAACCATACGCGACTGGAACAGGAAACGGAGGTAATGACAGTGGCATGTGAAGTGCCCTCCGCCACACACCGTTGGGTGGCTTGCGGAGTATAAATGTAGATGCAGATGTAGATATGACACAGCGAAACCAGCACCTCGATGTATTTACTCGTTCTGGATACATTTTGCGCATCCTGCGGTAACTGCTTCCCCTTGTATACGTGTAGGCACTGCATTTATAACGCACATCCGTGTACGACGAATACACCGTCCGTTCAACGAGTTTCGAGACTGAATTTATTCCTGGCGTATAAGGGACGTCTGCGCAGCTGATGTGCCTTAGACAAGTCAATTGTGAGCAGAAGGTGTTAAGTAGTGAACGTGCGACCCGTCGTGTGTCAGCCTTGTGTCACAAATCGCAGTGGAGCTACAACTCTAAATCAGGTGTTCACAACAGTCTCCAGAATGTTTGGGAGAAAAGTGTGTGCAAAGTTTATGCCGCACATCTCCACTCCTGAAAGAATACAACGACTCGTGGACGCCTGTATAGACGTGAAATGCGGAACGCGGACAACTGCTTTCTGAGAAAAAACATCGCAGGTGACGCGACTCGCAGTGCACAGTCACGAACCTACCAAAAAAAACACAAAGTGTAGGATTGCGCATGGAGGATCAAAGCTTTGACGACGTAACTGGCGTTCAAACGAATGGGGCGAGCGAGTTGAACTACATCCAAAAAAACTACTATTCTGGCAGTTTCACGCGGTTGTACAAGGGAGTACTGAAGAGTAATGCCTCAGAATTTTTTTATGAAAATTCTTAAATTTTTTAAATTAAAACAAACGTTACTAACATCCAGATCTACATTCTTCATGTCTACATATTTATTCCGCAACATGGCTACCCTGGCGACGAGCACATGTCTCCAAACGAGAAATCAGTTTGTTGATACCGTCACTGCAGAATGTTTAAATCGTTGACGGAGCCACGACCTTATCTCTGCTTGTACCGCTTCACCACTTTTGAAGTTAAATCATCGAAGGCTCTCTTCAAGTTTTGGAAACAGATGAAAATCGGATGGGGCCAAGTCGGGACTGTATGGAGGATGATCAATGACAGTGAACCCAAAGCGTCGGATTACTGTAGATGTCGCAGTGCTCGTTTGTGGTCTGGCGCTGTGATGCTGAAGGAGAGGGTGCTCCATGTGTGGACGAACTCTTCGAATGCTAGACTTAGTTGCAATGTACTCAAGGACCAACATAGTTACGTTACACACCGCCATGTTACACGCTAGGCGGAGCCCTCTATCAGCAGATATGAAGATTAAAGCTGTTGAATGGTAATAAAGTTTGTTTAGTTTAGAAAGCTTTAAGAGTTTTCACATAAAAAATTCGAGGCATTACTTTTCAGCACGTTCTCGTATGAACTGTCTTTGCGTTGTGCTCGGCGTTGTGGCCAGAGTCAACTGTTGTAGGTAACAACGTGGATATCACAGTTGTCGGCATCAACTACCGTGCTACCTCTGCCCACCGCACTTCACGATGCACAGAGATTAGGATGGCTGCAGGAACACCGCTAGAAACATGAAAATTATTCGCCTGGGAGTATGAATCGCGATATACGCAGGTACACGCCGGTAGGTCGGCAGGAGTGCGGGGAAAATCACATGTAGCGATGCAGCCCATTCAATAACAGTTCACCGTTCACGTTGTCACGTGGAAAATGTTTTCTTGGGATGATATGTGCCCGCTGACGGTCTGAAATCGCCATTCAATTGCGAAAGATACACTATCCTCTTGTTCGATTACTTGTCTCTGTCGGTTCTTCTACATCACCTACAGGAGGCCTTTACCTTAAACAAGACGATATACAGCACTATCGCTCCAGAATTGTGAGAATGGCTTGAGAACATTCCACAGATACGGCTTCAATCCGACGGAACACATCTATGACGCCAATGTACGATGCTTGTGCACGCTGCGTGCAATCCCAACCTATTCCCGTGAAAATGATACAGATGTGAAGACAGATGTGTATTCTGTTGATGGAGACATAAGTATTTTAAGGATATTGTGCTGTCTTTTAATACAGTTGAAAACAAAACAATTATATCTAAATTAAATACAAAAAGGGGACTTATAAGACGGTTCTAAATAAATGAAATACGGTATTGTAAGGCTGGCTTGGTAAGATTTGAGTTCATAAAGCGTCTGAAAACAAATGAAGGTACATTGACATTTGTAGTGCAAGAGTTGTTGAAGCAAAAATTGTTATGAAATGTGGAGACCTATTCAAGTTATTTGCCTAACAGCTCCTTACGTCCACGTTTCTATTACGAAGACGAGTCTGATTATTAACTACACCTCCCACCCCCCTCCAACTACCCTCTTCCCCGAACAACCAAATCTAAGTTATTGCAGAAACGTTCCTTTTTTCATCCTGTTAAGGGTTCCGTTCCTCAATCGGTAAAAGTGGAACCCTTATAGTATTACTCTGTTGTCCTTCTGTCTATCTGTCAGACTGACTGTTAGGACCCCATTTTGTCTGGGGCGGGTGCAGGTATTAAGTTGAAATTTATGTCACATACTAAGGCTTATATTCCCTTGGCGGTGTGATAAATTCAGGCTACAAACTCCATGTAATCAAAATGTACGGTGAATATTGACACATATTTTGATACGTGAAATGTCACTCATCGAAACATATATATGAACTATCTATGTACATGTTGGGCCTGGTGGTGTAGCAGTATATTGCACGCATGGAAGTCGTGAGGTCGAATCCCGGTCGGACCACGAATTTTCAGTCTTAGTTTGAATGTAGCCTTCACCAATCAACATTTTGCGGAGTCGCCAAAAGCAACACGTGCTTCAGATCTCCCCAGCTGGAGAAGTGGGGTGGATTTAGAACACAAAAATCTTCCAAGTGGCGTCTAATAGTAAGACTTCCATCACACCACTGAGCTACACGAAATTATTATTATTATCTAAATACATAATTAAGTTTATACGATACCCTCAGAGTGAGAGTCCTACTCGCACATGCCCGGTTTTTGTATTTCAAATTGCTACGGTCGCAGGTTTGAATCCTGGCCTCGGGCATGGATGTGTATGATATCCTTAGATTAATTAGGTTTAAGTAGTTCTAAGTCTAGTGGACTGATGACCTCAGATGTTAAGTCCCATAGTGCTTGGAGCCATTTGAACCATGTTTTGTATTTCAGTTGACTCTCTGACAGTATCGTTTCTTCATGACGGATTTGATGACTTTGAGAAACGTAATCAATATATGAGGTATAAATACTAAGGCAGCTGTGCTCTCAAGGAAAGCAGAAAGATTATTTCTTACGACAATGTCATTAGAGACAGCGCCCAATCTCGGATAGGACAGTCGATCGTGTCCATTCCATTGTAGCTATCCAGGTATTCGCCTCAGACAATTTAAGGAAATAATGGAAAACCTAATCATGGACAACCAGATAGGGATTTGAACCCCACAACTCTCATACCATGTGGGCATTACATTTCGAGGAAATCTCCCATACCAATACATTATGTATATCATGACACAGAAATAAAGTACTAGCATCAAAAATTTATTCTTTAAATTAGTAGTCGTTATGGGACGAAAGCAGATGTTTATTTAGCAGCATTCTCGAGAGAAGAGCTGTTGTTACCCCAAAGGTATAGACAAAAATTATGTAAACATGTTGACAGTGCATTTGTTTGTCTGGTGCCTTAAATGTAGTATCTTTGTGCTGTTAGCGCAACTTGCGTAGTGTTTGTTTACATAATTAAATTTTAACTAAATATCATGAGAGTTAATTAATTTTATGACTTAAGGTGATATAATATTGTTGACAAATGACGTTGTAACTCAGTCGCAGAGAGCATTCAAATGGTTCAAATGGCTCTGATCACTATGGGACTTAACTTCTGAGGTCATCAGTCCCCTAGAACTTAGAACTACTTAAACCTAACTAACCTAAGGACATCACACACATCCATGCCCGAGGCAGGATTCGAACCTGCGACCGTAGCGGTCGCGCGGTTCCAGACTGTAGCGTCTAGAACCGCTCGGCCACCACGACCGGCAGCATTCAGTTAGTGTGTGATAGCGGGCTGTAGACTTCTTATTGCCATGTCTGTGCTGTCCTTTCGCTGGGTTTCGCAGTATTTCGGTAAACTACAGGCTCGTAAACACCATGTTCTGTGAATTAACTTTTGGCGAGTAATCCTATTTATTTTGTGGCTTATTTAGAACTATTTGTCGCAGACACGGATCATTACATCCTCCTGTTGATGGACCGCAGATGTTTGGTTTTGAAAACCCATGTTGGGGTAATATCGGGTACAGAGGAGTAAGGCAAAACCTGGTAGTTGCTGATCCGAAAAGAAGTGCGTTGTTTATTGGAGTTCTAGAACTTCCGTAAGTTACGTAGCTTTATTTCTGTCTATGATAAGGTTATGGTTTCTCTACAGAAATGCAAAAGGACACTGTTCTTTATTTTTTATTCATTTATTGAAAATGAACCATCTGTGTATGCCCCTTTTTCCATTTGAATTCATAAAATACAAATTGCGTACTTGGAGACAAATTGTTTAGTAAAAGAATCTACAAGCGTATTTGCGGCTCAGGTAGCAGCCCTTGTCTATGGCCGGCCAGAGTGGCCGAGCGGTTCTAGGCGCTACAGTCTGGAACTGCGCGACCGCTGCGGTCACAGGTTCGAATCCTGCCTCGGGCATGGATGTGTGTCATGTCCTTAGGTTAGTTAGGTTTAAGTAGTTCTATGTTCTAGTGGACTGATGACCTCAGCACTTAAGTCCCATAGTGCTCAGAGCCATTTGAACCTTGTCTATGAGAACTGAAGGTACCTGGTTTGTCCCGCCTACACTGTTTTGCCCCCCCCCCCCCCACAGTCCCCTACACATAGCTAGGATGGGTCCAAGGCCAAGGTCAATAGAAGGAAAGAAAAGGGAGTGATGGTTACGAAGGGGAGCTCCGCAATCGAAAAGGGATAAGGAGGACTGGCTTAAATATGGTAGGATGGATATATTTCAGGGCGTATTTCGTTGTCACGGAATGGGAGTCCGTTAAAATTGCCCTTCGAGGAGATATGGAAACCGAGTAAATGTTGAGTGGGTGGGGCGTGTTCATATGTGAATGGCATCACACAAAAATTAGTGATTAGGGGCGGAACAGTGGAGCTGCTGTAGTTGGTTTTGCAAGAAATATAGGATATGCGGAGCTGTTCAATGTCGGCGAGTGAGTAGGAAAAACAGGTGAGCTCGTAAAAGGTATTTGGAGGAGAGGGTAATGGATTCAGAATACTAGGCAAAGTGTGTGGCATTCAAGGATTTTCAGGAACTGAAATATTGTTGGTGGGATAGATATCTAGGCGACATTTGCATAGGAAAGGGTAGGTCGTATTATGGCTTTGTACATGTGGAAGATATTGGAGTGAGATAATCCACATGCTCAGCTGGTTAATAGTTTTACCCTATTGTGGGCTTTCTGTTGGATGATTAGTGGCTGGAGTCTTCATGTTAGTCTACATTTATGGGCTAGTACGAAAAATTTTAGTGTGTTTGTTAATAGGAATGAACGGTCATAAGTGGTAGGGTGAAATTCATGGAGGCGGGCACTGCGGATGTTTCGTGCTACAATTACTGTCTAGGTTTCTGAGGGATTTATACTGAAGGGTCACTGGTTGCACCAGGATGTCAACTAGTTTAAGGGATCTGGAGGAGCCGGCCGGTGTGGCCGTGCGGTTCTAGGCGCTTCAGTCTGGAGCCGCGTGACCGCTACGGTCGCAGGTTCGAATCCTGCCTCGGGTGTGGATGTGTGTGGTGTCCTTAAGTTAGTTAGGTTTAAGTAGTTCTAAGTTCTAGGGGACTGATGACCTCAGATGTTAAGTCCCATAGTGCTCAGAGCATTTTTTGGATCTGGAGGGAGTGTTGCGAATTCTGAAAAGATGGCCAGAGGGCTAGAAAGGCGCTGTCATCGGTACACTGGAAGTCATGGACAAGAGGTGGTGGTTTTCCACATTATCAGCGTTTAGATATGATTGTAAAGGGGCTCCAATTAAGACTAGTTGTCCTATTTAGGTAATCTCCCCATGACATATCTCAAAAGCTAATTTTATGGCTATGGCAATTTTATATATTTGAATGGAGTTTTTTAATTCAACGTTGAATGCTTGTAGTTTTAAAGATTGTATGTTATTTTGTAAATATGACCATAAAAAGAAAGGCAACGTCCTCCACACAAGTGCAACATCACACTAGCAGTCGTATCTTTGTCAGTACTTTGAGCAAAGTTGACAGTTGCCATTCTGCCTGGGCATAGGTTTTCTTGACACTGACACTGAACGGTATTTTACAAGTTCTGAGTATGGATGAGTGAAAATAACAAATGGTTTTTTATATTTTCCATCTTTCGTGGCCCTATAATGTATAAAAAGCACCTCTCATTCTTATGTTCTTTTGTCTCAGTTACAGCTCTGATGACTGCAGTAGCCTAAATGACGTTATAAATAAAGAAATATATTATGTTATTTAGATGGATTTAGTCATAAAACAATCAGCTCTGGTTCACATAGACAATAATTTCGATAGCAGGCGATGCCTTTCCGACGTGTTAATGCCGGTGGCTATGACCTGTCAACCAGGTCTGCATGGCGTTCTCTCTCAACAAAATAATGCAAGGCCGCATATTGTCCACGCGCTCCTGACTTACCAAGATACAGAAGGTGTTACATTGTTGCCCTGATCAGAACAGTCTCCATCTCACATTCATTGAAACAACCTGATCATAAACTGCTGAACTCCATTCGCCAGCCATTATGATTTATGAAATCTGGCGTAGAGTTGAAGCAGCATGAAATGACATACACATGCTAACATAGTCGAGGCTGAGGAGTCTCAGAGGAATGCTCATTTTAAAAGCAAGAGCCTGTCAGAAGATGCGGATGAGTAGGAACGACAAACCTGTGATGTTGTTAGTGTCCTGCTTGACACGGTCACGTCGTTTAAATATTTATGCGTAACGCTGCAGAGTGATATGAAATGGAAGGAGCATGTGAGGATTGTGATGGTTTATTTGTAAAGCAGACCGCATATAGGACGCTAGTGCGACCTATTCTTGACTACTGCTCGAGTGTTTGGAATCCGTACCAGGAGATTAAAGAAAGACGCAAGAAGCAATTCAGAGGCAGGCTGCTAGATTTGTTAATGGTAGGTTCAAACAACACGCAAGTATTAGAGGTATGCTTCTGGAACTCAAATGCTAATCCATGGATGGAAGGCGACATTCTTTTCGAGGAACACTATTGAGGAAATTTAGGGAACCGGCATTTGTAGCTGACCGCAGAACGATTTTACTGCCTTCAAATGGTTCAAATGGCTCTGAGCACTATGGGACTTAACATCTGAGGTCATCAGTCCCCTAGCCTTAGTACTACTTAAACCTAACTAACATAAGAACATCACACACATCTATGACCGAGGCAGGATACGAACCTGCGACCGTAGCAGCAGCGCGGTTCCGGACTTGGCGCCTAGAACCGCTCGGCCACAACGGCCGGCTTTTACTGCCTCCAACACACATTTCGAGTAAGGACCATGAAGACAAGATACTAGAAATTACGGCTCATATGTAGGTACGTAGAAAGTTGCTTCTCCTTCACTCTGTTGGCGAGTGGAACAGGAAAGAAAGGAAGGAAGATTGAGTTTAACGTCCAATAGACATCGAGGTTATCAGAGACGTAGAAAGAGCTCGGATTGTGTCAAGAATGAGGAAGGAAATCGGTCGTGCCCTTTCAAAGGAAACATGCCGGCATTTGCCTGGAGCGATATGGGGAAATCACAGAAAACCTAAATCTGGATTGTTGGACGCGGGTTTGAACCGTCGTCCTCCCGAATGCGAGTCCAGTGCGGTAACCACTGCGCCACCACTCCAGCAAATGGCTAATAGTGGTACGGGGTACCCTCCGCCACTCGCCGTGCGGTGTATTGCGGAGTATCTATGTAGATGTAGATATAGATGACAGTCCACTCAAAAGGGCACAACTTAAGCAAAGCTCCTGGACACCCTAAAAGTATACGTGGCAAGCCGCTAGATACACTGAACAAACGGTGTATTTTCCCACTGATATGATACATCGCATCCGTACACACGGAAGGGAAGGCATATCTTGGCGAGGATGCTCATTCAAATAACATATGTCGATGGAAATTAGTTCCAAAGCAACCAAATTGAGTGCCTCGATGAGACAAGTCTATCGTTGCTCAAAATATTGTTTTACCCCAAAAACTACGCAAGGTACAGCAATATTAATAACTGTCATTTACGCTAATTTCCTTAACAACCTGGAAGCATGAGAACTCTAGGTGTTACGAACTCAAACAAGGAGACAAGTGGATTATAACTATCTATACCGTGACCTGTGATCGCCATGCACAAAATAGTTTTAACGTTACAAGCAACAAACAATTCAGTAGTTAAACTTGTTAAGCTAGAATACGCAGTTTTCGAAATTAACGCGCGTTATGAAGTCAGCACAGTGTAGGCACATCAATTATCTGTTTTCTGCCTTGTGATTTTACAGTATTCAGTGTTTTTGATAGAAATGTTAAATTTATTTAAATCGGCCATTAATGGAGGCCTTTACCATATGAGTATTTTGTGTGGCAGATCGGCCACGTCAAATGTTAAATTCGGGAAGTTTAACTTTTGTTGGGTATCAAACACTGAAACTAACTGAAAAATTGAGTTATGTGTTGCGTCGCGATGTGCTAGAGTGAAGTAAGGCCTGATGAAATTATTTTTTCGCGAACAAGTGGTGGTAATACGAAACTAGAGAGATAGTATTGAACAGTTTTATTACCGCTTTTCAATGACTACAGAATAATTTAATGAACTTTAATATAAGATTTTCTTGATGTTAAGGCACTTTCAGAGTTTGTAATTCAATACCCGTTTATGATGGTTCCTTTGTATGGAATTTCGCTGTGTTCATACTTGATGTGTTGTTACCTCTAGTGCACGAATATACGAACCTTCTTGACAAATCGTGTACATAAAAACGGTTTTTATTTTATTTCATTTATAGTGAGGCCGCCATTCGTAAGAGAATTCAACTTTATTTAATATAATAAACTTCCTCCAAGTTCAGTCACAAGTACTTAACTATTTTATTTATTAAATTTTTTTGCAAAAGTCGCTGTGTTTTGCAATTCTCATCCATTGTTAGGAAATTCATAAAAACATAACGAATCTACAGCCAAGTTAGCCAATGGATGATAAATGGAACGATGTGTAACCACCCCTTAGACGTGTTTTCGAGCCAAGATTTCTACTGGGTTGCACACTTATCGTCCGCAGCTCGTGGTCGTGTGGTAGCGTTCTCGCTTCCCGCGCCCGGGTTCCCGGGTTCGATTCCCGGCGGGGTCAGGGATTTTCTCTACCTCGTGATGACTGGGTGTTGTATGATGTCGTTAGGTTAGTTAGGTTTAAGTAGTTCTAAGTTCGAGGGGACTGATGACCATAGATGTTAAGTCACATAGTGCTCAGAGCCATTTGAACCATTTTTTGCACATTTATCTGCTAATTTGAACGCAGCTTCTAGCACTAATTTCATTAGTTGAAAGAGAGACAGCAGCTCACACTGTGTCTGTGATACAAGTTCAGTACAACTCGATCCCAGTCAGTGTTGGCAGCTGTCTGTACCGAAATTTCACACCCTGTATACTTTCAAATCACGCACAAATTTACACAGTTATTCTTCCTACGATACTGTGTACGCAGAATAACTAAAATTTCGTTTTTTTAACCTTCCGGGCGTTCCAGTTTTAATGCTCAGCATTGACCTGGGTGTTAAAAAAAAGTATTCCATATTTTGAGAGACGATAGTATGGACCACAACAAGACAAAAATGTCCAGTGAATATAGGCTTTATGATGCATACCTTAAGAACTATGAGCAATCGTTCATCTTCGCCGCTGTGAACCTCATCTCTTCTTCTGCAAACTCCTTGCTATTACGAACGACCTACAGAATACAGTAAACAAATGAAGACACATTCCTCTCTTATTGTCCAGGGATACACCAACAGTAAACTTCTGATAGTGCTATTAACTGTAAACCTGATTCACACTTTTGGGTAAGTGCAGCGCCAGCCCTATTGCTCAGAAATGTCCAAGAACACCATACACAGACGTTTAATGGGCATGGGTTTGGTCGAGGAGGTCTAGTGCGTTGGACAGCTCTTTCCCCTGATGTTAATCTATCTAATTATTGGTTATGGGGTCACTTGAAATCTGCAGTGACTGATAGCCACGTTAATGATGTAAAGACACTACAAGAACGCAGCACTGATGTCTGCCAGATCATCCGTCACCAACCTGGAGTTTTTCAGAGAGTGTGTGATACTTTAAGAACTCGTACATAAGCATACCTTACTATGAATGGTCACCGTATTGAGCACCTCGTTTAGCAATGGCTCACAAGGGCAGCTGGTATGTAATAGGAAACAGATCACATTAGGAACTCCGCTGTTTCACGGTAACAGCATAATGTGTTCTCATTTGTTTACAGAATTCTGTAGGTCGTTTGCAACAGCAAAATTCTTGCAGTAGAAGAGATGTGTTTCACAGAAAGAGAATATGACAACTGTTCCTAGCTTTTAAGATAACCATTTAGCACCCATGTCTACTGGACATTTTTGTCTTTTTTCGGTCCATACTACCACCTCTCAAAATATGGAATACTCCTTACAATACTCTGTATATCGGTGTTTTCCCAAGAAATTTTGGACTTTTAGAGCGTCTTTAGTGAAAACTGTTGCATACAGAAGATTTTCAGTGTTAACAGTCAGTGTACACTGAGTAATTCCTGTTTATTGGTATGTATGTTACGAAATAGTCGTATGTGAATGTCTGGATTCCATGAAGTGAGTATGTGGCAGAATGATGATGTCATTACAGGGGTGTATACTACTCTGTTTTAGCCGGAAACACCTTCCAAAAACGACGAGATTCGAGTAATTTATGTAATACAGCGTTGAAGTTCCCCTTTTTTTTACGGTTGGGAGGGAGAGTGTACTGGCACACATTTATCGCGAGACAAAAAGTGAAAAAAAAAACACGAGGCAACGCAGGACAAAGGTTACCATGCGCATAAAATTTGATGCCTGCAGCCAGCGAAGGGCGTCGCTTGATGAGGTAATTCTGCAAAGCGCCGTCCGAGGCTGCGGCGGCGATTATTTAGTTAGCAGGGGCGACGCGGCGCTGGCCGCTGGCCGCTAATGTCATCCGTTGGGCGTAGCTCTGCTCTTGCGCCACTCTCCACTCCGATTTCCGTTTTAAGCGCCTCTCTGCGAATTTGTCTGCTCAGTGGCGTTTCAATAATGCCTCTGGGCTCAGGATGAGCGCGGTTAAAGCCTCACTTGAGACGTCATTTTATTTGCCATTAATCATTTTCTTCTCCTCTGACAATCGTGATTGGTGATTCATCTAATCTGCATATACACTTTGCAAGCAGCTACCCAGTTCAGTGCTTCGTACTGAAATCAGAGCTTGTCTTTCGTTTTCCATTATGGAAAAATGGCTGTGTACCCACTCAAATCCCCATCAGAACGGTATACCACAGTGGTAGCATAATCGTCGCATACCCTTCTTCGAATAATTTTCTCTAAATTTACCCAATAGGATTTGTTTTTATAAGAACGATCTCTTCTTCTAAAGATTTCCATTGTAGTTCCCCAAGCATCTGTACCGTACTTACATGCGTGCTATACTACTGTGTTACGATCCCTCTACTTGGCTACTTGTTATAGGCTCAAAAAGTTTGGGCAACACTGCAACTGGTCACACGTGTGTCTTGTATGCCATTTCATGTACTGCTGTATTTCACTTTCAATTCTCCTGCCCTGAAACCAACTGTACATTTTCGTCCAATATAGCATCCCGTCTTGGTATTACCCCTAAGTATTAAAACGACGGAACGTATCCCACATGTTCTCCACTAATATTGTAGTCGGACACTAATGTTTTTCTTTCTCTGTGTAGCATGCATTATTTCTCATTTACCTACTTTTAAAAGAACTGTCATCTGTTACAGTACTGGAAATATGGTCCAAGTCTTTCTGAATTTCCGTAGGGTTGTCAAACAATGATATTTTCCGATACGATACGGTAATGCAGTGCTTGTTTTATTCTGAATTACGATGCAATGTTCCTTCGGACACGCATGCGTTTCGAAAGGTGCAGGCACTGCGGTAACTACAGCCGTTATTGGACACATGAAATGTATTCGCAGTTGCGAATATGGACAACCATTAACTTTATAATGGGATGACGACAACGGAAATTTGTGCCGGACCGGGTCTCGAATCCGGATTTCACGTTTATAACTAGCGATCATATTACCATTTGGCTATCCGAGCACGACTTGAGTCCACAACCAAACTTCCACATATCGTCAACCATGTGCCTACAACCTGTAACAGGGGAGACGCTTTACTTGAAAGTCGCTTGCCTGATGTCGGCGGTTAAATACGATATCTCAGTTCCTGTGTTATTCCGAATTTCGATGCAATGTTCCTTCCGAAGGAAGGAAGGAAAGAAAGACACAGGGCAAGCTACTTTCAAGTTGAACGTCTCCCCCCTTACGGGAATATACATAATGGATGTACGAGTACAGGTTGTAGACACATTTCCTGGGTTCGATTCCCGGCGGGGACAGGGATTTTCTCTGTCTCGTGATGACTGGGTGTTGTGTCCTGTCCTTAGGTTAGTTAGGTTTAAGTAGTTCTAAGTTCTAGGGGGCTGACGACCATAGATGTTAAGTCCCATAGTGCTCAGAGCCATTTGAACCATTTTTTGTAGACACATGGTTGACGACATATGGAAATTTGGATAGGGCTGTGGATCTTGCTGTAAGCCGATCGCTCGAGATAAGCTGGAAACCGGGTTCGAGTGTCGTCATCATATTATACAGCTGATGGGTGTCCATATTCGCAACTGCGAATACATCTCATTATATTTTCCTGTTGACAATAGCACTGTCAGTGAATAATCTGCTGGAGTTGCCTATCTTATGTGATAAATCGTTTATGTATAGTGGGAACTTAGAATAGTATCTGTTATGATTCCTTGCATCACGCCCAGTGTTACCAACATTTCTATCGTTACGTCCAATGCAACTACTGGGTTCTGGTTGGTTCAAATGGCTCTGAGCACTATGGGACTTAACATCTATGGTCATCAGTCCCCTAGAACTTAGAACTACTTAAACCTTATTAATCGACGATATTGTACAGTATTGAACGCCATATTCACCCCATCAGTCATGCGTGAAGTTGACGGCAAGTTGAGTATACCTTCATAAGCAGTTAATCGAGCTGCAGTACGACTGGAGGAATCTTTCTGCTGTAATCTACAGCAAATAAACATTTTACTGTTACAGTATTTACTGGCCACCATCATAAATAAAACTTAAATCATCGGAGCCTTGTATTGAGGAAATATTATGGTCCACAAGACAATAAGCGAAACAGAATAAACTGACACTCGAAGTTCCAGACGTCCAGTTTCAGTCACAAGATGCAGTCAGTGACACTTGATAATAACGCTAGCTTGTTCAGAGTTTTCCACACAAAATAGGCTACGGTAGCACAGATATACCGAGGAAATATTCTAGGGTCTGTTAGGTCTCACGGGGTCAAAGTCACGTGGAAACAGCACCAATTGAGCAGAGCAACGTTGTTATAACAGTGGCATTGAAAAGACATTGCCGTAGCATGTAGCGTCCCCCTAACTAATCTGTTAATGTGGAAATTTGACAGTGTTTAGCGTGTGTCCAATGAACCTGATAAAATTTTGAATTAGGCTTCCGTTTCCCAAGAAATCTGACACCAATTAGAAGGAAGATGTGTACAACAAGCTGTTCCGAAAAATAACTTACTCGTCTCCTACTACTCTGCTACTATTATACTTTATGTTGTCCTAGTTGGTAATTAGTGCAATCACTCACTTAAAGTACTAAAAGGAAATGGGTACCACAATCATCGATTTGGCCTCAACAAATCAAATGAAAGCCGGCCGCGGTGGCCGAGCGGTTCTATGCGCTTCAGTCCGGAACCGAGCGACAGCTACGGTGGCAGGTTCGAATCCTGCCTCGGGCATGGATGTGTGTGATGTCCTTAGGTTAGTTAGGTTTAAGTAGTTCTAAGTTCTAGGGGACTGATGACCTCAGATGTTAAGTCCCATAGTGCTCACAGCCATTTGAACCATTTGAGATTTTAGAAATCAAGTGAAATGATTTAAGATGATTAATAATTACGGTATCCAGCCCAGTAAGGCAGTTACTGTTCGATAAATTAGTGGTGACCTGAACCGTTGTTTTTTAAATAATACTGAAATAATCCCTTGGCAGCAGAAGGCATACACATGCGTATTGTAAACTACAAGTAAAAAATAAGAATAAATGAATATTGCAATAAATAACTTTAGATAAGCTAGTGCAGTTAAATGAAATAGTTTGGAATGTGCTTTAAAATAAGCAACACTGAATTTAGTGGAATTGGAACTCAGTATTGTTACGACAAAGCCTACGTAACCTCACGCTACAGACTGCTCGATACTAGCAGTTTTTGAGAATACACAAATTAATTGAAGTTTAATGAAGCAAAATGATAATTAAATCGAAACCCTTAGCTGCCGACAGGTGTTGTTGATATACATCAATGGGGACAGCTGAAAATCTCTGCCCCGACCGAGTCTCTATCCCGGCCGGGGCACACATTTTCAGCTGTCCCCAATGATGTATATCAACTACACCTGTCGGCAGCTAATGGTTTCGATTTAATTATCATTTCATTCTAGAGAAGCTGCACAGTCATCAATGGTGTCTGTTCTTTCGTGAGCAGATATCATCTTCATTTAATGAAATACTTTGTAATACGATTCCTTATCAATTTTGAAAGTTAATTTGACTGGAAACTAATCATGTGCTTAATTATGAGACTTGTGACACATTACTGATAATGAACTTTGAACCAGACACCCATTGCATTCAAGAATATCGGTATTCAGAAATGTTATGCATAAATGCTATTTAAATATATTAGCCAGTAATTTACATTTACTTTTATTCTCGAACTCAAAGTGAATAGAGCTTCCGATTGTTATGCAAGACACACAGTTACCTATGTGAGGTGTTTCTAATAGTTGCATTTAATTAATTTTAAGCAGCAAAGCATACTGGCAGATTTTTAATTTACTTATTCAGTTTTTGTCTTTTACACGTGACACTCGGATTATCACAAACACGGAAGGTTTGGACCCCGTATAGGTTTCAATGACTTAGGTTAAAGAATATAATAGGAAAATATTATTGTCTCACTTATTATTTGAAAAATGACAAAAATCAAGTTACTGGGTAATGACTCACAGTTTCTACACAACGTGAATTATTTTACACGATCTTTTAGTTGCTTGTAATCGTAGAAATACTGTAGTCGGCGTAGGCGACTATGCTCCAACGACTCCAAATTTGGCGAGCGCACAGGAGATTCTGGGGCAGGATCTTGATGTGATAGGTGTTTCCTTCATCTGCTTACACATCACATGAAACGGTGCCTCCCAGTATATAGATAAAGTAGATAAAGTGACTTTACGTAAATACAGCCACACAGGGCACACTATTTGCTCGTCCGACCACTTCCATCACTCAGCTCTCATTGAATTTCTCCTACCTCACTCTTTCTCTGGCATAGTGTCCAACTGACCAGATACAGTGCTCTCTACCTAGCTCTTACTCTTTTATCATTGGCGATTACCCAGTATCATTACAACGTTTGACATTAATAATTATGCATTAGGTAACAGAAAAATTGACGTATTTACATTACAAATAAATATTGAAGTGTTACAGATTTACATAATATTGATTACACAGTACATAAATTAGGCGAGAAGAATAGGTGGCACTCTGTATGATAGGCGCCACAAGCGTAGCTGGTGATGATCGGCTTCACGTGACTGACTGCTGCTTGTTCCGAGGCTGCTTACATGCCATCTTCGTAGATCGACAGGCTGCCGGCCGTCACGTGGCCTAGTTTTACCGTCACTTGTGGCGGACCCTCTAAATCTTCAGTGTATGCAGTCTCTGCCTTCGATAAGTCTTTGCCCAGCAATGCCAAAGATATGAATATCTTGCGTCCACTGATCACAATCTATGGGTTTTGGCGAATCTACATCTTATGAGATGCTTATTGCGGAATACTGTTAGTCCTTAAAAAATTATAGAAGTTCATGAAACAATTCATTATTGGTACAAAACATAAATAAGCAAAAGTTAAATCATCTATTGCTTTCGAAGAGCTGTGGGTACACTAACAGGTCACAATTTCATGAAATACCACCAAAAAACGTGTTTACATCATCATGTTCAGGTATTATCTGCTGAATGTTCGTTACAGTGTTGGAGATATTGTCTTGTGATAAGGAGCACTGTCGACGTGCTAACTTTTCTTTCAAAATTTCATAGAAGTACAAGTATTCTATCGAAAGACGGTGAGAAACATAAAATAATGCAACTGCAAACATTTGCTAAAATAGTGTAGTCGATCAGATATTCTTCATCTTGTGATTTTACAGGTTGAGGATGCCAACAATTTCAGGCTAGTGTTAGCAAATGTGTAGAGAAACTTTGATGAAGAATGATTAGAACAGAGAAGAAGGTAGGACTTGACAGGAATGTTACTTGAGCGCCTGCATGCTGCAAATCATTTTTACTAAAGTTTGAAAGAAAACGTTGAATAATGTTCAGAATAGCTTAGATGGATCAAGAATGTACGTAGATGTAATTATAGCTGATGCGAGCAAACCAGATTAATTTACCAGGCATTGTCGGGTGGAGAATTCTTGAGAAAGTCGTTTCGCACGAGATAACTGCAGTTTTGCCACTTTTCGTTCCAGGAAACTTTAAATTTAATATTCTCGAAGTGTTAATTTGCAAAACCTTTTGAAATTGCTCAGGGATGTTTAGCACAGCACGTTTTCGTTTTTGCTTGCCGTTTCTTTCGATTAAATCAGCGCTCTGTGGTAGTACTGATATCCCGCTGAGAGCAGGCAAGTTATCACAAGTTAGGGGAATATATCTTCCGCAGAATTAAAAATAATTCCTTTGCGCTTGAGAGAATTAGTAATGAGCTGAGATTTAGAATCTTGTTATATCTGCGTCTACCACAGAGCACGTCGAAACTCTTAGCTCCCAAGGTGGAAAATTACGTAAATTTACCTCATTTATGTAAGGAAGTATACTTTAGAATTTTTACTCCCTTTTACTCGATATAATAATTACACTTCTCCCATAAATTAAAATTCAAGACATTCAGCTTGTGATGCACTCAGATCTGCAGGTAAGTACGTGTAGTCCCTATAGAACGTCTGGCTTTGAAATTATGCTTAATACGCGAAATGATGTGGCATCTCGATGTCTTCTTTTATTATATCTGTTGTCAATCATTTGGCACCGCGATTCATACATTAGCATTACGTTAACGTAACGTAATGTGCTTATGAAATATGTCGGAGACGCACCTGTGGAATTTACTGTCCTTACACACGTGGCAATTACTATCGGTTTGTATTAACGGAAGTAGCCTTAGTAACAGGACTGGAGATATGCCATTCTGCAAATAGTATCACGTGATGAAGCAGGCAGTTGGGCTTCAGATATCACTCATCTCTATTATTCCAAAACGAATATTTTATTTCGAAGCGGAATATGCGCCGTTTCGAAACTTATTGTTAAATTGAAGGTGTGTGCCAGCCTGGTACTCGAAACCTTGCCTTTCAGTAGGAAGTTTCATCTCTGGTATTCTCCTACATGCTCAAAATATTAAGAAGTATTTTTAAAGAACCATAGATGATGTGGATAAATGCCAAAAACTACGCCCATAAGAAACAGAAAGAACCGTTTAGTATCCAATTATGAGATTAGTCGTGAATATCTGGATAACCACACATCATATGCAGATTTAAGAGTAATATTTAGCAGACACATGAAATCGAACGAACAGTTTAATTCAGTAGTTGTTCGAAGAACGGCTTGACACAGCGCGCTTGTCCATCCTATGCGTCTTTTCCGCTCTGTATAGTCGGACCTGGTGATCTAGGAAAATACGTGCCTGGAATCTGAAAGACAGAAGGATTAAATCATTGTCACACCAAGGAATATTTCTCGGATCCAGAATATCGATACGTTGCGGATTTCACGCTAACTTTTCCTTAAATCGTTCCAAGCAAATGCGGGGAACTTTCCTTTGAAAGGATACGATCAATTTCCTTCCCCATCCTAGACACAATCCAAGCTTGCGCTCCGTCCCTAATGACCTCGATGTCGACTGGACGCTAAACCCAATTTTCCTTCCTTCCTTCTACGTTAACTTTCGCTGTAGGATTAAGGGGCTGTGTTAGTGGCACGCGAGTCGCTTAAGCAGCGTCCACGGTATTATTATTGTCGCTGTGTACCTACCTCGACGTACATTCATTTGAACTTACTTGATCTACGATTTCTGTACCCCTCCCTCACATTTCCTTCCATTACCAAATAAGTGATTACTTGATACATCAGAGTGTTAACAATATATCCCATCTTACAGTTAAGTTACCCAATGAAGCTGTTTTTCTCCAGTTCGGTTCAATATCTCTTCATATATTACACGATCTCGCCACATCTTATCTTCACAATTTTTCTATAGCACTATATTTTAAAACTTCTACCCACTTCTTGTCCGTCTTTACTGATTGTCGTTCATATTTCACTTTTATATGAGGCTACACAACAAACAAATATGTGCAGAGAAGAATGTCTTACACCGAAATTTACTATAGATGTTAACATATTTCTCTTTGGAAGTAAAACATTTTTGCAGAATGAGATTTTCACTCTGCAGCGGAGTGTGCACTGATATGAAACTTCGTGGCCGATTAAAACTGTGTGCCGGACCGAAACTCGCACTCGGGACCTTTGCCTTTTGCGGGAAAGTGCTCTACCAACTGAACTACCCAAGCACGACTCACGCCCCGTCCTCACAGCTTCACCTCTGCCATTACCTCGTCTCCCACCTTCCAAACTTTACAGAAGCTCTCCTGCGAACCTTGCAGGAACCTCGGAGGAGAGCTTCTGTAGAGTTTGGATGGTGGGAGACGAGGTACTGGCAGAAGTGAAGCTGTGAGGACGGGACGTGAGTCACGCTTGGGTAGCTTAGTTGGTAGAGCACTTGCCCGCGAAAGGCAAAGGTCTCCAGTTTGAGTCCCGGTCCGGCACACAGTTATAATCTGCCAGGAACTTCCAAACTTTTTTGCAATTACAAGTCTGCATTTTATTTAGTCTACATCCCTCTGTCATCAGTTACTTTGCTGCTAAAATAGCAAAACTCGTCTACTACTCTGAGTGTCTCATTTTCTCATTAAATTCTCTCAGAATCACTTGATTTAATTATACGATATTCAGTTGTTATTGTTTTATTTTTATCGATGCTCATCTTATAAGGTCTTTTCAACACACCAACAATTCCGTTCAATTTATCTTCTCTGACTGAAGTACAATGTAATCGGCAGACCGTAAAGTTTTTATATGTGACTTTAGGCTTTCCTGGCGTAAACTGTTGATGAAGGTATCTCGTGTCTCCAGCAGAGTGGTAGCGTTGATATATCGCGACGTTTCAGGAAGTGTCATACTACCCATCTTCTGGTGAAGTGTCGAGATTCGCTGACACTGACGCTAAAATGACGGGCCTTATCCATGGCCCGAGTCGTAGGAGTTTAAGCTGTAGGAATCTGTTCCTTCTCTATGCCCGACTGCTTGAGTTGTTTTTCCTCTGGTTCTTGATGGGCCTCTGGGTTACCTGTAACAAACAATTATCGGTCAGATGTCTCTGGCGGCTTCTTATTCTTCTTCTTCTTCTTGTTTCCTGGCTGTCCGAACTCTATTTTAGTCAGACGGGTGTGGTCCACTGGCGGCGAGTTCTGTTTGACGTACGACTAGAATTTAGAACTACTTAAACCTAACTAACCTAAGGACATCACACACATCCATGCCCGAGGCAGGATTCGAACCTGCGACCGTAGTGGTCGTGCGGTTCCAGACTGTAGCGCCTAGAACCGCTCGGCCACTTCGGCCGGCCCTCATTTTCTATCTCCGAACATAGCGTTGGGCTGGTAGCGTAGGCGAGCGACGGTAAAGAAGTGAGCCGCAGCCAGTCGAGCAGCGGAGTGCGTGCGTGCCCGCGTGAGTGGGTGGAGAACGGTTTTGATATTGTATTTGCCCAGGAGTCGTGCAATTTTGGCCGAGAGCGGACCCACGTACGTAGGGAACGTGAGTCGTTTGTCTTCTTCTTCTGGGGTTGTCACTGCTTCCTTCTTCCTTTTAAACGCTCTGTTGATCTGCATTTCACTGTAGCCATTTTGGTGGAGGACTTCCCTCAGGTGTTGCAGCTCGGATGGTACTGTTTGTCTTTGTGCTGGATGGTGGCAGCTTGTTGCATGAAGGTATAGGTCTGTCTGTGTCTTCTTCCTATGCACTGCATGGGGTAGTGAACGATCTGCCTTCCTTTTAATTACTATGTCAAGGAAGGGAGGTATCTATTTTCCTCCATTTCCATTGTAAATTTGATATTCGGATGGATACTGTTGAGGTGCTCCAGAAACTCATCTAGCGCCTGTTTGCCATGTCCCCAAGCGACAAAAGTGTCGTCGACAGAGCGGAAGAAGTACTTTTGTTTCTGTCTGGCAGACAGAATCCCCACCGGCTCCTGCGATTGCAAACCTCTATATGGAACATTTCGAGGAGGTGGTCCTTCAGACTGACAGACAGAAATCAAAGCACTTCTTGTGCCGAGCATCTGGCTTCTGGGGAAGTGTTATCAAAGAGTCCTTAGAAATAAGGATTCACGACAACCTAGTCAACAGGGCTGAGAGATACCAACTCAGCGCAACATGGAATACTGCGATAGCGGCAATCCGTCGGGGCTCTGTCCGTCAACAACGTCCTCCGCCGCGGATGCAGACAGAATGCTTACACCGAGAACCGAACGCGGCCGCCGGGGGCGACCGCTACCCCCACCACCGCGCGCACGCTGCCGGTCCACGCAGCCTCCCGAGGTCTAGTGGAGGGGATGACCGCGCATATAAATACCCCGCTCTCCGTGAATCTCTACACTTCGCCAGAAGATGGGTAGTATGATAGTATGACACTTCGCGAAACGTCGCGAAACATCAACGCTACGGCCCGGCTGGTGACCCGAGAAACCTTCATCAACGTAAAGTTTTTATTCCTTCTATATGAAATTTAATTCCTTTTCCTTTACTGATTGCTCAACGTACAGATTGAATAACATAGCGACGGGCAACAACTTTGTTTCACTCGATACTTAATTACTACCCTTTCCTCACGTTCTTTGGCTATTAGAACTGAAGTCTGATTTCTGTACAAGTTATACAAAGAGCCGTCCGCTCCGTATATTTCTCTCTTACATTTTCACAATTTCAAAACGTATATTCCAATCAACATTGACAAATGCTCTTTGTAAATCTATTAACACCATAATTGAGAGTTAGCTATTCCTCATCCTATCTTCTATAGCAATAATAAAATTATAAAACCGTTGTGTTATTTGTCTGTTTGAACACTTAACCCTCAAAAATTACTAGAGGAATTTTCATGTGGATTTCACAGGCAGTTTAACGTAGCCCGGGGCCAGGTATCGGCTTCATCTCATCAAACTCAGATCACGGAAAAAAAGATATTGTGATTTAAAGTTTCATCTGCAACTGTCGTCTCACTGTTTGAACACGCTAATCTCCAAACCTACTAGACGAATTTTCCTGGGATTTCAACAGGTAAGTTGACCGCCGCTTCGGGCATTGTATAGGTTTTATTGTATCAAAGTAGGATCACAGGAAGAAGACATCATGAGCTAGAATTTTAGCTTCAACTGTCCTCTCCATTTGTTTGAAAAGGCTATCTCCAAAGCTATTAAACGAATTTTCGTAAGATTTTCACAAGTAACTTGACCGTAACCTGGGTAATATATAGCATTTTTTCATCAAAATCGGATCACAGAAAAAGATATCGTAATTTATAATTTTAGGAGCATGCTCAGGTTAGTAGTTTGGATGTTTACCTTAGTGACAGCGTAGTGCACTACATAATCACTTGATGGCGCTGTTTATTTCGTAGTACACTAAAGAACCAATTAATGCTGCTGTTAATTTTTTTACCCCTGTGACAGGAATATTTTCGGATGTTTATGTCTGTGACAGAATTAATTGCAGCAATCTTATCTTTACGAATAATAAATAACACTGAATTTAATTGGCTATGATATACAGATTTACTGATTTTGCTTCATTTATTAAAACCTTAACAAAATCACTTTGCTTCTTTCCATAGGTGCAATTAATATTTGACATCTTGGCTACGAATTTAACCCTTTTAACGACTGAAATATGGATTCCTAGAAAGTGACAATATGCAAAGGTCCTTTTTTTATAACTTCTGATACGGGGCGCTGACATATAGCTAGCCGAATATAAGTCGTAGAATCATTATTTCTCCAGATATTCTTATACTCGTATTTATCCGGAACACAAACTTACCTCTCCCCTCAGGTCGACTTTACTTCTATGGCTTATTATCATTCTTATGTTTCGGCAATACCAAAACCTATTAACACATGCCTCATTTAGTATATTACATCCTTCCTGAAGTCCGTTCTTGCAAATCCTGCAAGCGGTTGGAACAGTTTTCTCATGCTTTGTTCCTCCAAGTATATGATAAAATTGAAGAAATATCCTATAAACCACGTGCCTTGTTTCTACTTAGGTCACTCAGTGCTTTACGAAGTTGATCTCCCAGTATCGTATCACCAAACTCATTCTTTCTTTCTTTTCGATATATTGTCTTCAGATTTGTTCCCTTTGCACAGCCGTTCTATTTGTTGCTTACTTCTTTCGCCCTTTCTTGTTTATTTGGTACTAAGATAGCCACCTCATCTCATGATTTTCACACAGGTTCCTCTATTTTCTTCGAAGTTTCTTTAATTTTGCTATAAGTGGCACCTACCTTTCCTCTAGTCGTGCAAGCGTCCACAGCATTTCGCTTCTCCTTTAGTCATTCCTGCTTTCCCACATCGCACTTTCCGTTACTCTCGTTTTTAGGGGTCTGTATACCGTTTTGTCTGATTCATTTGCACCTTTCACAAATCGAATTTACTCTCTTCCGTACTTCCCTCGATTTCTGCAGGACCTTGTCTTCTTTGTTTCTAGTTCTAGAACAGGCAACTGTGATATTTCGATTTGTAGGAAGGATTCGAGAACGTTCAATGCATCTGCAAAAGGAATCAAATACAAGATATCAGTCAAAGCAAAAAACGAACGAATACAGAAACGTACTTCTTGGATCATAAGAGATTCGTGCAGTTTAGAGAAAAGCGTAGCCGAGATGATTGGGAACAATGGGAACCCTTGGAAGAAGACGACATAGTTGTCATTAAAACCTCTTGGGTAAATTTAAAGAAGCGGTATTCGAGGAATATTGTGCAGTAGTGTGTTGTCACCATCGTATATCTTTCTTAGGACCAACAAGAATAAAATACGAGAATTTAGGGTGCGTACAGAGGCGTTCAGACAGTGATTTTCCTCTCATAAGTACACGAATGGAATAGGATAGAAAATTCATGATATTCGTACAGAGTACAATGCGGCACGTTCTGTGAAATGGCTTGTGAAGTATGTATATAGATGTAGGTGGGTATCTTTTTATTCGTTGCGTGTGAGTGGCCAACGAGTAAAAAAGAGCTATTCAGATGTTTGATAATTACGCAGCTCAGGATCCAGTAAAATTCCTTATTGATAATTTATTCTTATTTCAGTCCATATTCTTCGGTATCACTCACTGGTAAACTCTTGATCGGAAATGAAGAACAAATTTTATTCCATTTTAAACCACTAACGTTTTAATAGCCATATCGCACTTTCTCGGAAACGGCTTCCAGAAGAGAAGGGAAAGCTTTCTAGGTATAATATATTACTGTTGTGCAGTATGAATTCCCTGCCATAACGGAAGCTCCATTTTAGCAGACATTTTTCTCTTATACGTAGCGGCCGTAAAATACCCTCGACAAAAGAGCAGTTTGCAGAACTGCTGTGGGATGCCATTTATCTACAGTTGAAGTCAGAACAAAAAAAGAGAAAAGGAACAAGCTTTATGTCATACTGCGCTGATAAAGAATTACATTGCTATTTACTTGGGATGTTCTTTATTACTCAACAAAAGATATATCAAGCCTGAACACGGAACAGTCGCTATTCAGTGCTCCTCTATACAGAAAAGAAATAAATTCATAACACGTTTCGTAAACGGGTGTTAACACTACACTGACATTTTCATGTACTGAGAATCGTCAGCTAAAAGCCGTAAAATCCACTTTGCGGACTTTCCTTCACACCGCATCTGGGAAAGCTAATATTTGCTAATACTTTCTTGTTTACCTAATGCGCTTCAGTCTGGAACCGCGCGACTGCTACGGTTGCAGGTTTGAATCCTGTCTCAGGCATGGATATGTCTGATGTCCTTAGGTTAGTTAGGTTTAAGTAGTTTTGTTCTAGGGGACTGATGACCTCAAATATTTAGTCCCATAGTGCTCAGAGCCATTTGAACCATTTTGCTGCTGCTTCCTCCTTTCAGTAGTAGCTAGGGCAGTAACTTCGTAAGAAATTTTGATTACACTCCATTTATTTTGCATAAATATCAAATTGTACATAAATAATTTCATCTTCGCGTGAGATGCGTAAAATGCGTTTTAGACAGGTACGTGCCGAGTAAAACTGTGAGGGACGGGAAAAACCCACCGTGGTACAACAACAAAGTTAGGAAACTACTGCGAAAGCAAAGAGAGCTTCACTCCAAGTTTAAACGCAGCCAAAACCTCTCAGACAAACAGAAGCTAAACGATGTCAAAGTTAGCGTAAGGAGGGCTATGCGTGAAGCGTTCAGTGAATTCGAAAGTAAAATTCTATGTACCGACTTGACAGAAAATCCTAGGAAGGACTGATGACCTCAAATATTTAGTCCCATAGTGCTCAGAGCCATTTGAACCATTTTGCTGCTGCTTCCTTCTTTCAGTAGTAGCTAGGGCAGTAACTTCGTAAGAAATTTTGATTACACTCCATTTATTTTGCATAAATATCAAATTGTAGATAAATAATTTCATCTTCGCGTGAGATGCGTAAAATGCGTTTTAGACAGGTACGTGCCGAGTAAAACTGTGAGGGACGGGAAAAACCCACCGTGGTACAACAACAAAGTTAGGAAACTACTGCGAAAGGAAAGAGAGCTTCACTCCAAGTTTAAACGCAGCCAAAACCTCTCAGACAAACAGAAGCTAAACGATGTCAAAGTTAGCGTAAGGAGGGCTATGCGTGAAGCGTTCAGTGAATTCGAAAGTAAAATTCTATGTACCGACTTGACAGAAAATCCTAGGAAGTTCTGGTCTTACGTTAAATCAGTAAGTGGCTCGAAACAGCATATCCAGACACTCCGGGATGATGATGGCATTGAAACAGAGGATGACACGCGTAAAGCTGAAATACTAAACACCTTTTTCCAAAGCTGTTTCACAGAGGAAGACCGCACTGCAATTCCTTCTCTAAATCCTCGCACAAACGAAAAAATGGCTGACATCGAAATAAGTGTCCAAGGAATAGAAAAGCAACTGGAATCACTCAATAGAGGAAAGTCCACTGGACCTGACGGGATACCAATTCGATTCTACACAGAGTACGCGAAAGAACTGCCCCCCTTCTAACAGCCGTGTACCGCAAGTCTCTAGAGGAACGGAGGGTTCCAAATGATTGGAAAAGAGCACAGGTAGTCCCAGTCTTCAAGAAGGGTCGTCGAGCAGTTGCGCTAAACTATAGACCTATATCTCTAACGTCGATCTGTTGTAGAATTTTAGAACATGTTTTTTGCTCGAGTATCATGTCGTTTCTGGAAACCCAGAATATACTATGTAGGAATCAACATGGATTCCGGAAACAGCGATCGTGTGAGACCCAACTCGCTTTATTTGTTCATGAGACCCAGAAAATATTAGATACAGGCTCCCAGGTAGATGCTATTTTTCTTGACTTCCGGAAGGCGTTCGATACAGTTCCGCACTGTCTCCTGATAAACGAAGTAAGAGCCTACGGAATATCAGACCAGCTGTGTGGCTGGATTGAAGAGTTTTTAGCAAACAGAACACAGCATGTTGTTATCAATGGAGAGACGTCTACAGACGTTAAAGTAACCTCTGGCGTGCCACAGGGGAGTGTTATGGGACCATTGCTTTTCACAATATATATAAATGACCTAGTAGATAGTGTCGGAAGTTCCATGCGGCTTTTCGCGGATGATGCTGTAGTATACAGAGAAGTTGCAGCATTAGAAAATTGTAGCGAAATGCAGGAAGATCTGCAGCGGATAGGCACTTGGTGCAGGGAGTGGCAACTGTCCCTTAACATAGACAAATGTAATGTATTGCGAATACATAGAAAGAAGGATCCTTTATTGTTTGATTATATGATAGCGGAACAAACACTGGTAGCAGTTACTTCTGTAAAATATCTGGGAGTATGCGTGCGGAACGATTTGAAGTGGAATGATCATATAAAATTAATTGTTGGTAAGGCGGGTACCAGGTTGAGATTCATTGGGAGAGTCCTTAGAAAATGTAGTCCATCAACAAAGGAGGTGGCTTACAAAACTCTCGTTCGACCTATACTTGAGTATTGCTCATCAGTGTGGGATCCGTACCAGATCGGTTTGACGGAGGAGATAGAGAAGATCCAAAGAAGAGCGGCGCGTTTCGTCACAGGGTTATTTGGTAACCGTGATAGCGTTACGGAGATGTTTAATAAACTCAAGTGGCAGACTCTGCAAGAGAGGCGCTCTGCATCGCGGTGTAGATTGCTCGCCAGGTTTCGAGAGGGTGCGTTTCTGGATGAGGTATCGAATATATTGCTTCCCCCTACTTATACCTCCCGAGGAGATTACGAATGTAAAATTAGAGAGATTAGAGCGCGCACGGAGGCTTTCAGACAGTCGTTCTTCCCGCGAACCATACGCGACTGGAACAGGAAAGGGAGGTAATGACAGTGGCACGTAAAATGCCCTCCGCCACACACCTTTGGGTGGCTTGCGGAGTATAAATGTAGATGTAGAGATCATAAGCATGAAGATTGTTTTCGTGCAATGAAATTGCGTTTGATAGTCGCCGCTTTCCCACGAGGATAAGGCGAAGAAGTTCCACAGTTATTGTCTTTTGTCTATATTTTAATCATATTTGGTACAGCTCTCTCCCCCACAAAAAAGTCTTCGTGCCTTCGAGAGCGGGGCTGTGGCTTGTGCATGATGCGTGCACCACTTGGAGAAAGGCATCGAATTTGCGAAAACTGCGTATGTTTCAATAAGCACCCCACGCATGCAAGGGTTCACATATTCTGTCCTTCGTCCACTCTCTGTGAACCTTTGCAGTTATAACTTATTGATCCAGAATAGGCATTTTATGAAAATAATTTATGTTAATTATAAGGTAGTCTACTGGGGCCTAAAACGAAAACATACAACTACTGAAACTGAATCTCAGATTGACGAGTTTTACTGAAAATGTAAGCTAATTTATTAAGCATTGCCAATTGAGACACCATTTGTTAATAAACGCAGACATGTCCTTCCCTTTCCCCCTTTATCTTACGTTGCCATATACTTCTTATTATGTTTTTGTCGTAAAAAAAAAACAAAAAAAACAAGTGTATTGCATGGACGTTGTATGTAAACAAAATATAGGTATAAATAATGAAAGATCGTAAACATTACGAAGAAATTATTGTGGTTATTCACGGAATCTTTAAAAATCTGGATGGTATGAATGAAACGTGAAAAGGAAAACTCTGTAGCACCAAACGAATTTCTTAAAGCCATCGTTTGGCTTACATATAACGTTAATTTCACTTAAAATTCTTTAAAGATGACACAGTAACTGTATGTTGTATGTAAACAAAATACCGAATTATCATCTGCCGAGAAAATCTAAACTGACTTCATCTCAGTGAGTTGTGTGGGGACATACACTGAGGTGACAAAAGTCATGGGCTTCTTCCTAATTTCGAGTCGGACCTCCTTTTGTCCGGGGTAGTGCAGCAACTCGACGTGGTATGGAATCAACAATTCGTTGGATGCGTGTTGCCGGTGCAGGATTTTGTGCACGAATTGACCTGTCGGTTATATCCCACAAATGTTCGATGAGATTCATGTCGGGCGTTCGAAATGTCCAGAAGGTTCTTCAAATCTATCGCGAACAATTGTGGCCCGGCGACATGGCGCATTATCATCCATAAAAATTCCGTCGTTATTTGGGAACATGAAGTCCTTGAATGGCTGCAAATGGTCTCCAAGTAGCCAGAGATAACCATTTCAAGTCAATGATCGGTTCGATTGGACCAGAGGACCCAGTACATTACAGGTAAGCGCAGCCCACACCATTGTAGAGCCACCACCAGCTTGCACAGTGCGTATTGACAGCCTAGGTCCATAGCTTCGTGGGGTCTGCGCCAGTCTCGAACCCTGCCATCCGCTCTTACCAACTGAAATCGGGACTCATCTGACTAGTTCACGGTTTTCAGTCTTCTATGGTCCAACCGACATGGTCACGAGGCCAGGAGAGGCGCTGCAAGCGATGTCGTTCAGTTAGCAAAGACACTCGTGTCGTTCGTCTGCTGCCATAGCACATTAACCCCAAAATTTCGCCGCTCTGTCCTACAGGATACGTTCGTACGTCGCACATTGATTTCTGCGGTTATTTCACGCAGTCAGTTAGCACTGACAATTGTACGGAAACGCCGCTGCTCTCGGTTGTTACGTGAAGGCCGTCGGCCGCTGCATTGTCCGTGGTGAGAAATAATTCCTCAGACTTGGTATTCTCAGCAGACACTTGATACTGTGGATCTCGGTATATTGAATTTGCTATCGATTTCCAATGTGTCTAGCTCCAACTACCATTCGCGTTCAAAATCTGTTAATTCACGTCGTGCCACCGTAAACATGTCGGAAACCTTTTCACAT
Source organism: Schistocerca serialis cubense (assembly GCF_023864345.2). Classification (NCBI taxonomy): domain Eukaryota; kingdom Metazoa; phylum Arthropoda; class Insecta; order Orthoptera; family Acrididae; genus Schistocerca; species Schistocerca serialis. The sequence continues at coordinate 598,364,953 of NC_064640.1, read as the reverse complement.
GAATCAACTGAATGCAAATGACAGCTCCACCAAAGCACTGTCGTTTTATATCTTGAGTACACGATTCTGTCGCCATCTGTATATGTGCACATCGCTGTTCCATGAATTTTGTCACCTCAGTGTAATGACCTACGTGGATTCCGAACAACGCTGGAATCGGGGGCCTTCACTTTGCATTGCAAAACATGAAAGAGTCCCAAATGCATGTTAAAATTTTTGCAACAGGTTTGAATCTAACACGAAAAGTTCGGCGTATTAAGCAAGACAAATCCAACACACAAAAATTACTAGCCAAGGAGCGACATGTATCGAAATTAGACTACTTTTACAAGAAGCGAGATAGCTTACAAATGCACCTCATACAGCCGATACATTTTCAACATGTAGTCATTGATATAAAGCACGGCTGCCCAGCACCCACCACAGAGAAAAATTCCGAATCGTTTACATAAGACAGCAGTAGATTTTCTGCCCCTCAGAATCCTGTCTGTTCATCTCAACAAACTGAAACATTTTTGCTCTATCTGCTAATCGTTCATAGTAAATGCAGAACAGTGAAAACGCATAAGCGGGAGTGTGAGCTCATTCATTCCTTTATTTTCCAAATCGCATTTCGTCTGTCTGATAGAAAAGACGACACACTGAATGTTGTGTATTTGACGTTAGGATTGAGTGTTTTTCGAAACATTTCTGCCTTATTTGTGACGAGTGTTGCTGAATAAATGATTTTATTGTTTTAAGTAGAATTTTTAGACGTGCATTATTCATCACATTCAATGGGAAACTTTAAAGAGTCATGAAAATAAGGTAGACAGAAAATTTTGGTCAGTTCTAGTGTCCGATTCCACCCGTCGGCTTTAGCCCATGACGCAATGTGTGATGTTATTTTGTCTGTGCCGCAGATTGGTGTCAATGAACGTTAAATGATTTCTCTGGATTCCCTCGTTACGCACGTATATTAAAAATTCGATGTAGATTGTTTTGATTTCATATCGTAATTTGTTTTCGTCAGCTTTTGTTAAGGAAAGTAGCCGGGACTTATAAAATCTTGGATGAGTCAGTTGTGTTTACAGCGAAAATTCTCCTTCAGAAAATGACTGACCGTAAATCCACTATAAGATTTTTGCAATCATTGGCCGTTACTGCAGAGCTTTCCAAGTGCAGTGTTTGTGGAAATTATATGGTTTTGACAAAGGTTCCATTATCACGAACTTCCGACGAATACATGTGGACTGATGATCTCAGAAGTTAAGTCCCATAGCGCTCAGAGCCATTTTTGAATACATGTGGAGGGGCAGAAAAAATAATATATGGAAATTCATACGCAAGGGGACGTGGTTCGAAAGATCGAGGCTGAATTTAGAAGTAATAGTTAGGCTAACCTACTATTTTTGCTATCAATATTATTGCAGATCTGTCATGCACGAAGCAGGGGTTTCGTGTGGCACTGTAGCTGACTGGTTTTCATTTTGTAGACAAGTATGCGGGGAATTTATAAAGTGGAGGCCAGGGGTTACAGTTGAAGTAGATGAGTCACATTTTGGAAAGAGAAAGTACGAAAGGCGGCATGAGGTTGTTGGGCTTTGGGCTTTTATAGTAGTAGTTTCTATAAGGGATGGTGCTGATGTTGTATTTAGGGTCATACCAAACCGCACAAATGAAGTGTTGACATCATTAATAGAAGAATATGTGGAAGAAGGTTCCGTAGTCATGTAGGATGGGTTTGCTTCGTACAAGGCGTTGGTCGTGAATCAAAATATTCAGTTTAAAGATTACAAGATGGAGGCATGTACCAATACTTTTTGGGGGGCGGTAAAATCTGTTGTCGGGCCGGGAAAGAGAATGACTTCAGTGTTGCAAGGCCATTTAGATGAATACTGTTGTAGGAAGAGTATTCCTGAAGGTTATTGTCTATTTCTTGCATTTGCCTCGTTTTGTTTGTTAGGTGTTGGTGGGCCTGATACTTTTTTCTTGTTTTACGTTGTGTTTTTTCTTGTTACTGTACTTTGCGATTAATACTTTTTTGGTTTCTCTGGGGGGAGGTTTTTCTGTCGTTTTAATATTTTCTGGTGACAGTAGTGGGCCGAGGGGGATTGCTGTGTCTTTGCCGGAGGGTTTATGTGATTGACTAGTGGTATCATTTTTTTTATTATTTTAAAATTTTGCGTATGGTTGAGGGCGGGTGGTAGGGAAGATCTGATTTGGGTGGTACCTTTTCCGCGTTCCTTATTAATTTTCTCATTAGTAATTGTAGATTTTTCGTATTTCGTTATAGTTTGACCTCCTAACATTATGATTCCTTGTTATGTCCTTATTTCGTTCTTCTTGTCAGCCTCAGTCTTTCACTCCTTTAGAAGTTCATATGTGGCAAGTTCCTTTTCATGTAGCCACTGTTATGCTTTCCTTTTCGATGTTTTTGCCGAACTTCTCTTAATTACACTTTGATTCCTGATGTATCAATTTCACTGAGTGTTACTTTGGAGCTACTGTAGCTGGTGTCACTTTCGTGTAGTATAGTTATCGGTTGCAAGATTTGGTCACTTTTGCCTTTTATTTTTTTGAGTGAGCAGTAATGCTGAAACATCCCCTTAGAAAATTTAATAAATTACAGTGCTGATAAACCTCTTACGTCATTCGATTTTCAAACAGCTGAGCAGAACTGAACGTACTCACACATTTCTCTCTTTACTTATTCTGATCAACACTAAACTGAAACACAATATTTTTAAAACAACGCAATCTGACTTTCAATAATCCCTACAAAAGAATGGCCCTGACTAGCAATAACCTATACCTTTCATGAATCACTGACCTCACAAAAATCTTCGTTATTCGAGCTACTGCAATACAACGAGCGCCAATACTGCCAGCTAAATAAAAGATTCTAACTACTGATAGGCATAGTTAGCAAATGAAAGATTTTGATAGAGAACAACCAATGTATTTACCTTAATAATATTCAAAGGTCACTATATATATATATATATATATATATATAAAACGAAAGCATATGTGTTATTTAACACAAACTTATGTTTTTTTAAATGGTTCTTCTCTATTTTTTCTTCAGCAATCCATAGCATGACAAAGCACATACACAATGGCGTTGATTGCATCGCAATATTCCCATTACATCCCGACATATTATGACGCGAAGTTGACGCTTGAAACACCCGACATGCGCTGCTAGCGCGACGTCCTGAGGCTCAGGCGTGAACCCCATGCTGCCCGTAATCGCGATGTGATTGACATGCGTAATCACACTTCCATACTTATCAAGAGGTCCGAAACGAATAATACGGTCTGCTGCCATCCTGCATTAACGTCGTACATTCCAGCAGGTATTTATCCCATAGGCTAGGTTGTTGGTTGTTTTTGGGGAAGGAGATCAGACAGCGATGTCATCGGTCTCATGAAATTAGGGAAGGACGGAGAAGGAAGTCGACCGTGCCCTTTGAAAGGAACCATCCCGGCATTTACCTGGAGTGATTTAGGGAAATCACGGAAAACCTAAATCAGGATGGCCGGACGCGGGATTGAACCGTCGTCCTCCCGAATGCGAGTCCAGTGTCTAACCACTGCGCCACCTCGGTCGGTGGTCCATAGGCTAGGGGTGATGCGGTTCTGTAACATATCTGTGTACCGCAACGTTAGTCACAAAGTTAACTTCGCTTATCGTTAATCCGTTACTGAAAAGGTAATGCCGTTCAACGTTAAAACTTTACTTTACTGTAGATCTAGCGCAAGTGACAGTTAATCATTCACTCGTAATAGTAAAATTCATGTTGATGGTTTTAGTGAAACGAGCAAGTGGGCTAAAAGTTTTTCCCCCGCCCGGGTTCCCGGGTTCGATTCCCGGCGGGGTCAGGGATTTTCTCTGCCTCGTGATGACTGGGTGTTGTGTGCCTGTCCTTAGGTTAGTTAGGTTTAAGTAGTTCTAAGTTCTAGGGGACTGATGACCGCAGCTGTTAAGTCCCATAGTGCTCAGAGCCATTTTTTGAACTAAAAGTTTTACCGTTGTTTAGGTAAAAAGTTTTGATTTGGGAAGTTCAGGTAGGACATAGAAGATGAATGTAAACATGTTTAACCAATTAGTTTTATTATCACATAATTATCAATTTTATGTTTATCTAATGCGTTAAATGACAAATTGTTGCAAACAAATGTTTCTTAACATCACTGGGTGAAATGGCCCTTTGTAGAAACTTCCACTGTGATACCAGCACTACATACTAAACACAGCGTTCACATCTCATGCTCAAAGTGATGCCCACTGGCTTGCATACATAGGGTCACTCTGCGGATGAAGGATGCCCTAGCCGGCCGCGGTGGTCTCGCGGTTCTAGGCGCGCAGTCCGGAACCGCGCGACTACTACGGTCGCAGGTTCGAATCCTGCCTCGGGCATGGATGTGTGTGATGTTCTTAGGTTAGTTAGGTTTAAGTAGTTCTAAGTTCTAGGGGACTGATGACCACAGCTGTTAAGTCCCATAATGCTCAGAGCCATTTGAACCATTTTTGATGCCCTACTTCGTGTTACTGTTTCCTCTTTGATGGCTGTACAAGCATCAATAATGCGTTGTTTCATGTCGTCTGGTGTTGTTGGTTCATGTTGGTAAACAGCATCCTTCACTGCTCCCCAAAGAAAATAATCCATCGGTGTAAGGTCCGGAGATCGGGCAGGCCACCTAACTGGGCCATCTCGTCCAATCCACCTACCAGGGAACTTACGGTTCAGAAGTCGTCGTGCTCGTAAGACGTTATGTGCAGGGCATCCGTCATGCTGATATCACATGACCATTCTCCGGTTCAGAGGTACGGTGTCCAAGAGAACAGGAAGATTGTGTCGTATAAATCTGGAGTATTGTCTGCCATTTTGGATGCCATTTATAAAGAAAGGTCCGATAATGGTATCTCCAATAATCCCCCACCAAACATTAACTTTCCACGGACGTTGATGCCCTAACTGACGGAGCCATTTTGGATTGTCTGCGGACCAATAATGCATATTCCTCATATTGACAATTCCTTTGTTGGAGAATGATGCCTCGTCGGTAAAGAGAACATCTGCAAAAAAATTTGGATTAGTCAGAAGTTTTTGCTGAGCCCACCGACAAAATGTTACCCTATTGCGGAAGTCATTTTCATGAAGATCCTGGTGTAAATGAACATGGTAAGGTTGAAATTTATGACTTTTAAGAATACGCTGTGCACTTGATTTCGACACACCAACTTCACGTTCAATTTGACGTGTGCTGATTTGAGGATTCACAGCTATGGTAGCGATCACAGCAACTTCAGCACGTTCATCTGTGCGTGTTCTAGGACGATGTCGAGGTCTTGGATTTAAGCTTCCCGTTTCACGTAGACGAGATGTGAGACGACCAAACATCCGGCGCGAAGGCGATAGCTTGTCAGGGAATCGTCTTCTGTACAGTCGTTCTGCCTGAACAGCATTTCGTCCACCTACAACAGGGTACAGTGCAGGTATGTAGAGTAGGGTAGGAAACAGACATATTAACTTAATAATCATAATGTTCGCTAACAGTACTATGAACAAACAAGCAATCTCATAACGTATTTCCCGTCAACGTACATTCTCCATAGATCAGCAGCATTTCTATCATATCTTCATGTGTGTACATTATACTGTACAGTGTAAGTTCCACAACACAACGTTTATTCACAATGTGTACTATCTCCGTGCCGTCACTAGATTACTCTGATGCACGACTACACTGGCAAGCGGTGTACTGCACGCCAAAGCAACAACAAATGGGATGCTCGGAGGGTGGTGGAGTACAGGAGTTTGCATGGGTCGCAAATCATAAACAAGGCGAAGTGGTAACTGTGGCAGTAGTGGGAACTACGTTGGACACTTGACTAGGTAGAGTCAGGCCCTGCGCGACAGGCACAATGGGTCATATAACGCATTAGATAAACCTTATTTTGGGTGTGCAGGATAAATAAGACAACCTGACGGGTGTACACTGATCGGTACTGGTTCATATTGTGTACGTAGATACGTAAAACGTGCAAGAGGGAAACCATTACGTGCTTATGAGAGTTGATGGCAGCAGACCGTATTATTCGTTTCGGACCTCTTAATAAGTATGGAGGTGTGATTACACATGTCAATCACATCGCGATTACGGGCAGCATGGGGTTCACGCCTGAGCCGCAGGACGTGCGCTAGCAGCGCAAGTCGGGTGTTTCTGGCGTCAACTTCGCGTCTCAATATCTCGGGATGTAATGGGAATATTGCGATGCAATTAACGCCATTGTGTATGTGCTTTGTCATGCTATGGATTGCTGAAGAAAAAATAGAGGAGGTCCATTTAAAAAAACGTAAGTTTGTATTAAAAAACACATATTCTTTCGTTTTAGAATGTTTACAAATATGTACGTTCATGGGCCCCAGCCCTACGTTGATACCGGTGAAAGTCGTTTTCCGATAGCTGTTATTGTTACAGAGATATTTTGGGTGGACAAGATAGCTGGGACACCCTGTATAAGTTCATAATATCCAGTATTACAAATTTACTCTTTCTGATGGACACATGTCTAGATCATCAGCTCTTAAAACTCCGCCATCTCTCTCCCCACATCCACCACTGATGGCGGCTTACCTCCAACTGCGCAACGCTACGCGCTGTTCACGTCTAACTGCCCAACATTACAATAGGGAATATTTCAACAATGCCAACAAGCCACAGACTGCACACAGCTCAGCCAGTGATTTTCACACGGAGCGCTACGTGGCGTTATCAACATAAAGACATAAACAGCCTACTTACAATGCGTGCAGGGATTTCCGTTTTTTGAAAGTTTAGTCGTATTCTGCAGTTCACTAACAAGATCATTTTTTAAGCACGTTTCTTATATGTTATAAGATTTTTGCACTTGTAATTGCTGTCTGTACTACTGTGTAACAGTAATATTGGAATCGGTAACTAGAAATGATTTCCTATCTAGGTTACTTCTAGTTACCGATTCCAAATATTCGATGATTCATTACTTACATCGTTTTTCTAGTACATTTGGAAAATGTAATACCATATTTGCATTCGTAATTCCTCTCTTAAGTTTTGCGAAACAGTTAGTAATTTCGGAATCGGTGACTAGAATGGACCTATATATGAGGTCATTTGTAGTTACCGATTCCATTTATTCGAATGTTCATCACTTGGATCTTTTTCCAGTAGTTATCTCACACGTAATAACATTTTTGCGCTCGTAGTTGCTCTCTGAATTACCACGAAACAGCTACAGGCATTGGAATCGGTAACTTGAATTGACCTCTTACATAGGTCAATTCTAGTTACCGATTACACTATTCGTTAATTTTCAGTGAATTTTCGTTAGCTGAGATCCTGCTTTGTTTAGGATGTATGGTGTTCCTTTCTCCATATTATACGTTGGTAACTCTTATTTCTTATAATTCGCTTTATTTTTCCGTTGTTCTATTCTATTTTAATTTCTCCCCTCCCAGTACTCCAACTATCCTGTGCTTCTCCCATCTGAATCAATAAACAATAATAGAATTTATGTAATTTTGCAATACGACGATTTCATCATGCGCTATACTGCAATACAGTTTATGATTCTCTGTTCCCCTCCACTCGCACAAATTACGACAATAATTCTAATTAAACACATTTTTTTTTACACTCGTGTTCTCATTTATTTCGGTTATCTTCAACCCGTTCACATGTAATTCGCGCGTAAATAATAATAACGTTAGCCGGCCGCGGTGGCCGTGCGGTTCTAGGCGCTCCAGTCCGGAGCCGCGCTGTTGCTACGGTCGCAGGTTCGAATCCTGCCTCGGGCATGGGTGTATGTGATGTCCTTAGGTTAGTTAGGTTTAAGTAGTTCTAAGTTCTAGGGGACTGATGACCACAGCAGTTGAGTCCCATAGTGCTCAGAGCCATTTGAACCAATAATAACGTTAAATGTATTATTTTATCGCATGCTATATTCGTTTGTTTACGAGTGTGATCTGTTCCCTTCATAGATTGTCGATTGCAGCATCTTTGCCTTACGTATGATGTCATTGGTCAAAGCCGACGGGAGGAATCGGACTCTAGAATTTATCCGAAAATTTGTGTTCAACATCCCATTTATAGTAAGTTCATTAGAGATGGAGCACAAACTTTGATAGGAAGAACGAGGATGGCAGCCTGGCATGTCCGTTCAAATGAACCATCTCGGTATTTACCTTAAAGGAAAACACAGAAAATCTAAATAAAGCTGGACAGTTGGAGATTTGAACCAGCTTACTTCCGAAAAAGAAAAAGACCGGCGCAGGGGTACTAACGTAGAGCGACAAAAATTACTGTGTTGATTTCACAAAAGAAGCTATCCAGCAGCCTCAGTGGGTGTCAACAGACATTGCACTTTTTCTTCTGACCTAGCGCTCTCAGGTGTTTACTTTTTACGCCTTTTTTCAGAGACAATAGACATGATTCATTTCCAGATGAAAATGCGATTCAAACTTGGCATGACGAGGTCTTCAGCCCTGAATCGACAGGTTTCTACAGACGTGGAATCGAAATACTGTCTTTGTACTGTCAGACTAAGATGTTGTGAGAGAATATATCGTTGATGAATAATTTTCCTCTTATGATTATACGTTGTGTTCAAACAAGTAACGAAAAAATGCTATAAATGTGGACTGTACTAATACAAAAAAACTGCAACTTAGAGTAACCTTATGAAAAATGGCTGTTTTAATACATCAAGTGTCCCTTATATGTGCGTTTCCTAATCCTTACGAAATAGTAAGGTATTACACACTTTTTACATTATTCTGTGACTGCGTGTACTCCAGTGTGAAAGTGATGTAGCATTACGCGACTACAACGATAGCTATAAAATCTGACAGCTGAAGTAGACGAATAAAGAAACCCAGTTATGGATAACAGTTGTATGGATCAACAATATGAAAGACCACCGACATTGTCCACCACAAAGGACTCACGTCACTGGGGCCTGCAGTACCACCTCGTAGTCAATTTGACCTTTTTATAGATTTTTGATATCTGTTTGCAGAGACGAAGGTGAGGCAACCGTAAAGAAGTGTTTATTACTATGACATCCTCCTCCGGTATGGCTGGATCAGTAGACCAACTGGATCATTTCCAACACCTAATTCACTTACTATATCAGCACTCCTAATATGGCCTACTTTGGCACTGAAATCGCAAATAACTGTGGTAATCCCAGTTAGTTTATTGAAATACGGGAATGTCTTGACTTGGTGTAAAAAGTTTCGATATCATCATCTGATGAATCAAAAGTTGGGTGTACACCTTGAAGACATTCAGCAGAGTGCATTTTGCATTGAATTGTAAGAAAATGACTCTGTCGGACACAGGAACAAATTTCTTGAGAGATTTGTTGATAACTGGGTGTAGCATGAGCCCTGATCCGTTGAAATTGTGCTAATCGTAGTTACCTGCATAATATGTTTGATAATCATTAATGTCATATTTTACCGAATTAGGCCAACTGTTCTTACGTCAAGCTACGTGGCTGCGAGTGGTACAACGTTCCTTGCAGTCACGTTGGTCATTATGCGTCAATACCGATGCAAATCTGGCATCTTCGGTCTCTTCGGTCATGGTGTGGTCATGGGCACGTCCAAACAATGCAGTTCCTATCTTCCATTCTGTCACACCTCTACTAGAGATGGAGGTTATCTTCGAAACAACCGGTTTTCGGTTATATCGGATTTCTTCAACGCCAGTTTAACCTGTTAAAACCGCTCAAAATAACCGGTGTCTGAAATAATCGATTTTCTGGTTTTAAGTCCTATTATTTCCTGTAATACAAGCAGAAATCGAAAAAAGATTTTAAAAATTTTACTGTCTGTTTCAGGATGAATAAAATCAAAATACTAAATTAAATAGGCAAATGAAAGAAAATTTAGTCAGTCTACTGTTGGCTGCTTTTCAAGAAAAGTGTTAAATGGTTGAATACTGCAAAAAATCCCCAGTATTCTCATATTAATTGTAATTTTTTGAAACTCTGTTCAAATATCATCTTGTAATCGAGTATCATACCAATATTTGGACATTAGGAATAGTGAGTGCTAAAAGGTGAAAACTGAGGTTGAAGAATATTTTTCGTGTTAATTTGTAAGTGTTACGTGCAGATAAAGGCATATTACGTAGACACAGCTGATCATCTACTGTAAATTTTTATTGTAAACTATGAATAACTGTTAAATTATAGTTTTTCTCCCTATATGATGTCGCAAGTTTGTCTCATCAATACTGTACCAATTGTTACGCCATGATCTTGTTACTCTTTTCTGCCGACACTGTTATTAAAATAGCACTGATCTCTTTTGTCATTTTCTATAACAACGCAATATTTCAAATCATTAGGAATTTTATAAATAAAAATTACTCGCTTTTTAAGAAAGGTTTGATTAAATACAAAAAATTTTAGCACTTCTCTATGGCAAACTGATATTTCGGTTTTCTATCTGGTTATTAGCAAAAAATAAAAACCCCTGTTATAGCCCAGACGAAACAAATACCGAAAAATACCCGTTATTCAGATCTAAAATACCAGTATCGGTTTTTACCGGTCGGTTTTTCCCACCCCTCGTCTTTACGCTGATCCATATTGCGCTGATTCCGTACAAACGACTAGCAGGTACAAACCACTTCATTCTCATGCCTTACGGGAGCGATGGATGTTCACTTGACTGTCTGGTACCAGCTTCAAGCCTTCTACAGCGCTCCAAACCAAACAGTGTTCTCTTCTAAACGCCGGTGGGCTTACTTAGACGACGTGACGTGCTTAAGATGTTCAACACTAATCAATGTAATCAGATTTGTTATTAACCTACGCTCTTTTCAAGTCAAATGGGGCTATTTGTTGTGCAGGAGATTCGCGATAAATAAAAGCTAGGAAAGAAGCTCATTTCGAGACATATACAATGTAAAATCCGACTACAGTCCTGTCAGAATCTTATTTCGTGTTCGCCTTAAGATTTCTTAATTGCTTTTCAGCATCGGGGATGCTAATATCGATGTCCCTTATATGATAGCCTGTGTTGTTGTCATAGGTCTGTACGGCAGTATCCTCATGCAAGAATATTTCAGAGTACTGTCGTCTTCAGTTTCAACGCTAGACGCATCCACGACAAACTGAATGTAAGCTGTGGCTCGTTCATCACTTTAACGTAATATCAGAACTTTCTAGACTTTGCTAATCGATGTTTAACAAAGATCTGACAGTGAAAATTATTGCAGATTTCACGCATGGCCCTTCTCTAGGATGCACATTTTCTCTATACAGAGTAAATCAGAACTCCACCGACAAAGTTTCAGGGGTGGCGGTATGGATCCTAACAAGGAAAAAAAAAATGAAGTAAACGTGGGCTGAGTTCTGGTACACCCCATATGTTTACCTACAGTCTTCTCTGATGCGAGAGCCCAAAACTGTCTGTTTTCACAACATTCTGCTAATGGTACCAGTGAAAAAGGTGGGCTTTTGCAGTCTCTTGCTATTTTATTTCATAGACATCTGGTTATAAAGTTTGAGACGCCTTTACGTTGCACACAGTGACTTGCCCCGTCTCATATTTATATCTTACTCTGAGTAATTCTATTTGGGGAAGTATAGCCGAATATGGTCATTACAAGGCTAGTATTGAGAAATCAGAAGATGTGAATATTTTCCTCTCTAATTGCATGCGGTGAAAAGTTGCTATTCCTTCACACACGGACTTCCCACACAGCGTCTCTCGTCGCCCAGGTGGTCCGGTGACAAGCGGGTACTGCTGATCTTGAAAGGGTTATGCCGACAGGTGTGAGGGAGTCGAGTGGATGCTGTCCAGACACCGACATTGTCATAAGAGCGGGGTCGACACGCCCACAGGGCCTGAAGGAGCGGCTGGGGTTAGAGATTCCGTTACTTCGCAGGAACTTAGTGAAAACACTTTCTGACGGGCTACCAGCGAGGTGTGGGAATGACTTGTGTTCCCAGGCAGTCTTGGCGGGCAAATTCCCGCGTTTTCTGCAAAATCATAACTGTGATTGACTTGCACAGGGAATAGCTCCGTGACGTAGCAAAATCGGCGCAAAAATTGGTGTCAAATATCTCCATTGGAGGAATAGTAGTGCTTCGGTAATAGACTGGAATTTTTCGCCGGTTTTCGAGTTGCTAATTGGCACGTTTTAACCACGGTCACTGTCGTGGGGGCGGTAATGTTCTGTTTTCGGCTTGTACGGGTGCTCTGGGAAGAGTCAAGTCTCGCCTTTCGGACGGGGAAGGTTACAAGAATGAGCCCTCGCTGCTCTGGATAGCCTGCCCTACGTTGGCTGTTTAATATACTTTCATTTAATTGTAACTGTTTGACGAAGTTACTGAAGTTTCGACTTCAATGTAACTTTCCGAGTACAGTCGGCAATCGAGCGTTCTGCGTACAAGCGGCCTATGTTGTCCGTCTTGAGCAGTTTTGGCTAAAGTTGGCTGTATCGGAGCTACTGTGTGACTTCGCTTGATAAAATCAATCACTGTACCGTCAATGATTGTGTGGCGAGCCTTCTTCGTCTCCCTCAGAGGTGCATTTGAATTGCTAGGAAGTTTTTGGTCTGGAACAACCAGAGCAGGATAATTTGTTTCGGGCTATACTCGCGATATTATCATCACCACGACGGGACGTCGATGTAACCAGCCATCGCCTCCGGTACGCCAGATCGTGTCCTTGCAGTTAAGAAGACAGCTTGGAAATGTTTGTCCGCAGGACCGGCAGATTAGGGAATTTTGATATGGGATAATCAGAGCTCAGCAGAGCGCGCCTGTTCCCGTCTTTTCTAACGTGGTTCTGTCATGGGTGTTCATTGTCTGAGTTCTCACTACTGTAGCAGCAATTAATGTTGGGTTGGCCAGGGGTTTCTCTTAAGATTTGAGTTGCAAGGAATTGGCTCCACATACCACTTGGTCATAAATGTATCAAGCTAGTTTATGGACAACTTCACCTTCACAGCATTTATTTGAGTATCCAATTTGTCGTATTGTAAATGTTTCATATATTTTGTGTATTATTTAGAGTTTAGTCATAATAAATCAAACTTATTTTGGACACAACTTTCATTCTGTAGGTCGGTAGAGCAACCCTTTCATTTCTCACTACGTTAATGAAACTTTCCTTTATCAAATTAATTTCTGTCAAATTAAATTATTGCAGGTGCCCGTTTCTACTTCACTTGCAGGGTCGATTAAGTCAATTCGCGTTTCTTCTTAATCCATATGCAACAGCAAAAGTCGGAGTTACAAAAGGGGGGGGGCTTAGAGCATCATTTCCATATGAAGATTCTAGAAGAATTTAGTGTTAAATACGCTGCTAGCCCCGGCATCTCGCAAGTTTTTGAGCTTTAACCATAATTTTTCGGCTTTTGTAGGGTTGGAATGAATCAAGGCAGTTGAAACCACAACTATAATCTTTTCTCTTGAAAAGTTCTCTTAGTCTATAGTATTTTCAAATAATTTCATCCGAATGTTATAAGTAAGTGATTATGAGATATAATTCATGATGTATTTCAGTTACTTAAAATGTTTTTAGGTGTATTTACACAGGGCGTAGAATTGCAAAGTAAAAAGCTACTAAAAAAATTCCTCCAAAGTTTCTTGGAAATAGAACAAAAGGAGTGCGCTACACCTGCTCCGTCGCTCTTGCTTTGTTGACTCCGAGGATGCGGCTGGGACGCACTTAGTTCTCAAATGGCTCTGAGCAGTATGGGACTTAACATCTTAGGTCATCAGTCCCCTAGAACTTAGAACTACTTGAACCTAACTAACCTAAGGACATCACACACATCCATGCCCGAGGCAGGATTCGAACCTGCGACCGTAGCAGTCCCGCGGTTCCGGACTGCAGCGCCTAGAACCGCACGACCACCGACGTAGTTCTCGCCACTGGGTGCGGGGCTCAACGTAATAGTTGCGAATTGGACAGTATTCGCGTTGACGGACATTTTCGTGGGCTGAAGCGAGCCAGGTGCTGACTGACAAAAGTTCAAGCTAGAATTACCGTATGCTGCGTGCGTAGAACCATAGAGATGAAATGTAAAGCCAATAGGTCGTCGAACATGATCAGCATCCGACACCAGAGTAATCACCACGTCGACAGATACGTAGGGAAATTTTTTATGCTGTTAAGCATGTAAAAAGTAGTCCCGGTGCTTGTAAATAATAGTAAGACAGTTATGTTATTGTAATGGCAAATATGTAGGTAGTGTTCGTCATCTTCCTCGTGTAATCCTCATGCACTGGCCAGTACCCAGCATACGCTACTAAATTAAAGATGTAAGTTCTGTATGCCGCATCTGAAAATGAGCTTGAAAATGCTCAATACTAGTGTATGGGCATAAACAAATATTTCAAAAATGACTGGTCGCAGTTTTCTGTATTTGTATTTGAATTCAACGAAGTTATTTTATAGCTTTGGTCATATTAGACAATGCTTTTTTGTATCAGCAGGCTTTATTGTGTCGCGAGGCATTTTCATTGTCGTATACGTGTGTTACTTTCAGTCAAAGTAGCTTATTTCTGAATAGAACATTGAAATTTTGCTTTGCGTTCGTGATGTAATTACGTAATATTAAACATGCGTGTATGACTAAATTATGAGAACAGCTACTGAGATAAGAAAGAAGTTACGAGGCAATGGAATGGTCCCTGGTAGACTGCTGGCTGTCCTGTTCTGTAATAATTATTTTGTTCTTTTTCATTTTGGTGATTAGTGAGCGCTTCTGTTGAGGCAGACTCAAAATAGTGATTTTCACTACATTTATCAAAATTAACACATGGGTTTATTTGAAATTGGGTAGGCGGCTGCTACTCACATATTTTGAATGTAAAGGAAAAACGGTGGAGTGAGTTTCTGAGGTATCTCTAACTTCGTGCAAGCAATCACTACGAAGTAGTTTATTCATATAGATCCCACTTAAATTGCCAATTAACTTCAAGTAAAGTTCTCTTGAAAATCAGTAAGTGAATAAAAATGAATTAATGCCCGACAAGCACTCAGGGTGCTTTATGGCTCATACCACTGAAGGGTATATCGGATCAGGAAAAGGTATTAAATGATTTGCAGCCGATATGCATTCTCCGTGCGCACCGGCGTATTTACGTCTCTCTCACGGTCTCAGATGCTCTCCATTCCGCATCGTACACCGCTACACCACTTATAATCTAGGAAGTCTACGTCCCACGACAGAATGTCCACATCTCGCGTTTCCAGCAGAATTGCTAGATTTTCCCTCGCCAGACCACAAGTTCCCCAAGGCCCCCTCTCTCGTTATTTTATTACAAAGAAGGCGATCTTCCGGGTTTACTCTTCCGTGTTGCGATAACATTGTTGCATGTAACCAAAGAGTGACTCCATATCTGTTACTGCTCTGTAACATTCTCAGTGATTTGTTGTTACTTCCTTCCCCTATTTCTGGTGGAATGCAGCTGTAGTACCCGTTATTTTTGCGCCGTTCGCCATCGCCACACAGCCGTTTGTACTCGGAGAAGTTGTTGTGTCGAGCTTGCACAGACAATCCACGATTAATATCAGTCCATCTCGGATCCTCAATTTAGTTTTCTCTAGATTATCACTAAAACGGATATCATTTTTAATGCGCCCAAAACAGAAATACAATCAGATTGATATTATCGAACTATTTTAACTAAACATATTTTAATTTACCTATTTTATAAACCTCGAAAGATGACGACCATACATCGTTCGAGGACTTGTTCGTGATTTTAGATGGTAACTGGAGTAATGTACCATGACTTTTAAAATTTTACATACTGAAAGAGATTCTTTCTAAATTGGTATGGATGAAAATTTATTATGTAGTTCAGTAGCCAGTACATCTATTATGTCACGTGATTATGCGTTCAGTTATAGCTCCAATTTAAATATTACTTACAGACTTTCTTTCTTAAAACATTCCACAGCACTGACAACAATACACTACTGGTGATTAAAATTGTGTAGCCTCAAGAAAGATAGAAAACTACGAAATTTTACTTGTGCTGCGTATACATTTGAGTGGGAGGAATACATGATAAGATATATAGCAAATTTGGTGCTACACACAGAGAGAAATTCATAACAAAGAACTGTCAACTTTGGCAGCAACAGTTGCTCTGATGTGACTGAGCATCGAGTAGAACAGAGCTTGTATGACAGGTATGGGCATTCTGCTTCATCTATATGTCAGAGTTTATCAATAGTGGCTGACCAGTGTTAGCATGGCAGTCGCTTGCTCGGCAACCCATGACCAGACTTTTCTGTGGCTAAGAGATCAGGAGAATGTGCTGGCCTGGGTAACAGTATATCGAAATAGGTCAGTACAGCACAGGAAACATGAGGTCTTACTTTATCTTCTTGAAAATGAAGTATCTCAATGGCCCTAAGTGACTGGCGCCCTAGAGGACAGACTGTAACGCCGGAAATGCATATCCTCCTATTTCCATCTATTGTACTATAATTTGTTTTCCTTATTTTTGCTACCTGAATATATGATATTTCTGTGTCTTTACATATTGTAATTGTTTTACTATTTGTATATATATATATTTATGCATTTATGTCGATGTATAATTGGTTTGTTGTGTAAAGATTATTTGTATTTTTACGCTGGGTCTTGCCTAGGGAAAACTGCTATCGAACGATTACATCGATAGGTCGTGTGGAGAATCAAAGTGTGTAGGATCTTTGGTAGTGTTAACTCTGCCGCGTGGAGCGCGGGCAGAGCTGTGGGAGTCTGGCTGGAGTAGCGAGTGGAGCAGGTGTGTTGTGTGACGCTCCCGCGAGTTGCCGCGCTTTCGGGGTTTGGCAGCATGTAATTGCGCTCGACTCGCGATGATAGTTTCTGACATGGTGTCGCGGACGGGAAGCATTAGCTGGCGCACATCAAGAGCCCGTTTCGCCTGGTGACCGTGTCGAGAAGAAGGCGCGCCAACATCCAGCTTCTGCAACAGCGACGGCCGACAATGAGTGACTGTCGCCACCTCCTCGATCGACGGCTTCAAACCTTCAATCAACCAACAAGGAAGACTAAAAGCACGTAAAGTTTCAGAACTGTATGGCAGACCTCAGCTTTTCAAATTGTTCCATTTGCCTCGCAAAATTACAGTAACTTAGCATGAACCTTTGTTGCTCATTGTCCCAATTGCATTGCCAAGCAGGGTCCCTTCCTTTTCCGAAATGAACCCGAGTGTCGTTGAAATTCAAACGCCAGCATAATTCCATTTCACTGCTTTAATTTCAAAGTTCAGTTTAAGTATTCATAGCTGGCTACAATAGTTAGATTACACAAGCACAAATTAAGAGTGCGAGTTTTGTTACCGTATTTTAGCTTACCTGTGACTGCAGCTCAGCTTGGTACGTACTAAATTTTACTATTGTTACTTGTTCAGAATCGTTTAATTCAAGTTCAAAGTTAAATCTCTTCTTTCTAAATTGCGTAGATTCAAGAAGCTTTAGAAATGATTGTTGAGGTAGTCCAAGACTAACTATATTTCGATGTGCTTCAGAAAGAAAGCTCACTATTAACTTCAGTCACTAAATTAACTTTCGATTTTCCAGTTTCATTAATTCTTTTGCTAAATTAAGTGTAGCGAAATTTATTACTTCTGACAAACTTTGTTTTCACACTACACGTGTCAACCTTCAGTTGCCACGCTTCTAGTGCTAATTATATGTGTAATAAACTTTCTTTTTCAGTTATTATAGTAATTGTCCATAGGACTGGCGACCGTAATTTCCCCCAAATCTCAAATATCTAATTACCGCTAGTTGATTGTTAACGTAACGGCCGCACATTTACTTTCTTTATTAATTTTATCCCTATTTCAAAATTAATTTCCACCAGTTTCACTTGCATTTTTCCTTTCATTTAGATGTAACCCTTTCCTCCCTCTTTACCGACAGGTTATCTTCGGTGACGATTGCTTTTCCAAAATTACCATTAGGTACACGCGGTTTCATTTTTCACTGTCATTAAGGTCGATAAGTGAGGGGAGGTTACACGTGGCGACCTGGTGACAGGACAATCTTCAAATTTGAGGTTGTTCTGGACAGGAATTTTGCATTGTACAAATCTCGTAACAAAGTACTGGTTACGAAATGGTCGATACGTCAGCGAGGATATTAGTGTGAGGAATCCTAATTAGATTTGAGATTTGGCATTTATATTGAAAATTATTAAAATGAATGAAGGCAACAATTACCAAAATTTGGTAGGCTTGGATAAGGAACAATCGGTCGAACAGTGGGGAACGCGCACCGCGGTACCCATTGTTCAGGGACAGGCGGCTAGCATGAAAGACGCGACCGCCGAAACGCAACAAAGAGCAGAAATGGAATTCCACACTTTGGAAAATGTTTCGGAGTCGGAAGTGAAAATCAAATGCGAATCCCTTGATAACGAATACGGGGGGACAATTAAAGAGGAAGCCGCTACGGAAGTAAAACCGGTAGTTTCCGGGAATTTAACTGATTTATTGAATGTTTTGATTAACGAAATCAAGAGTCAATCGGCCAAGCAAGAAGCTCAGTCTGAAAAAATTGAACGAAAGCTAGACAGTCACAACAAAGCTATTAATGTTGTTAACAACAATGTTGGAGTTGTTAACACAAAAGTTGATAAAATCAAAGAAGATATTGTTGTGATTAATAGCGAAATCGGTAATCTTAAACAGGAAATGATAGGCGTTCAGGCGGAAATTGCGAGCATAAATACTCGTTTTTATTCCGAAATTAGCAGAATCGAGAAAAGTGTAGGAGAATCAGTTGCTCCGATCATTGAGAATAAGGTGACGGAACAAATTCAATTAATGAAGAAAGAGGATCAAAAGAAGGTGGAAACTTTAAAGGCTTTAGTATCCGAAGTAGATACCAAAGTGACGAAGCAGGCTAATACCTGCGAAGAGAAAAAAAGGGAAGTAGAAACGCTTGCGACAACCACTTGCCAAGTAATTACGAGAGTGTTGGAATTAGAAAAGAAACTTGACGAAAAACAGAGCTATGTGCCAATCTATGCACATAGTTCGGAATTGTTGACGAAAGAGGAGCGGTTCGACCCCTTGAAAAAAGGCGGTATACACGCGACGGATTTCATTAAGAATTGTGAAAGAGTTTTACCCAGATCATGGACTAATGAGAGAAAAATTAATGCGATTATTGATGTGTTGGCTGGTGATGCCAAGCGTTGGGGCTTAAACCTCAACATTACGAACCTGACTTTTGACGAATTTAAAAATTTGTTTCTGGCTGAATACTGGTCAGAGCAAAAACAGCAAAGTGTCTGGCGCGAATTTGTCGTATCGAGGCCTTTCGATGCGAATTCGCGCGGTTCGATGAAGGAGTTTTGTTAGGGCTGGATCCGCAAGTTGGAATACTTGCGTGATAGCCGCACGGAATCCGAAATAGTCTGGGAACTCTACAAAAAGCTTCCAGATGATACAAAACGCTACGTAGGAAGCAATTACAGAACAATAAATAATTTCCTGGAAAGAGTGGAGGACGAGGACAATTGGCGCAATAATCGCGACAGTGGTAGAGGCCGTGGTAACAACAACGGGTACCACAGCAACCACAACAACGATAACCATGGGAATAATGCATACCGCAACCATGGCAGCAATAACAATAATGGTTCGGATCGTAATAACAATCGGTACAATGCAAATAATAACAGGAATGACGGAGACCAGTATCATACTAACGTGATACGGGCTTCACAGAATAGTAATAACGCCAGAGGGTGTGATCAGCCGCCTCAGCAGCATCCGGGGACCGTATCTGCTGGGACGAGACAGGGAAACCATTAGCCGCGCCGGTGAGGGGCCGACCGGGCGTGGAGAAATTTTGGCGGCCCAATAGCAGGAGAAAACCCAGGTGTCGTCGATATGAAAATTCCGTGTGGAATAATCAACGGCGGGAGAGTGTGCCAGTGTTAGGAGAAAGGAGTGCGCCCACAAGTAGTTGATCAGCTGTATACACGGCAGTACGAAGTACATTCACTGTCAGTGAGAACAATTTAAGTAGTGTTCCGGAAATCGATTATAAAGTGGCAGCTGTAATACCCACAGCGGAACTGGAGATTGAGTTTAAGAATGATTCGCAAGTGTTGAGAGAAGATCAGATGTCGGATAAAACGTCCGTCATCGAGCGAGGGGATGCAGAGAGGGATGAGGTCTGGTTAAGGCAGTTCGGTCGCTTATACGACGAACTAAGAGATTATAGGGGCCTGTATGGGAGAAGTGTTTATGGGGAGCGCGTGCAGGATTTTCCGCGTCTCGTCCCGCAGGAAGATAGCGTTTGTGAAATGATAGAAAGTTCTGGCCCTAACCGGCAGACTTTACTAGAAATAGTTGATGTTAATGGGGAGCACGAGCAAGATTGGTCGTGTTTCGTCCCGCAAGAGTTGGATGTTGAAGTAGTAACGGAAAGTTCTGGCCCTAACCGGCAGACCTTACCGAAAGTTTCAGTGGTAGAAGTAGCCGACCCATCCGACGCAAACCCCCAGTTTAAACATTGCGAAAGTATTAAGAAGAAAGATTGCGAAAATTTTAGTGATAGCCGGACACGATTGGTAGAAAACCACGCAGATTACAGTGTGTATGAGGTTAGAGCTGACGTTATACGGTCAGACGATAACAGTGTGGGTTGCGTAGATCTAGAGGAAGTAATTGCAGATACTACTGGGCACATTTCTCCAGGTAGATTGGCAGATGAGATCAATCTGGCTAAAGAGGAATCAACGAAGGTGACAATTAGTGAACTGATAGCAAAGCAACACTCGCTAGTTGACGAGTTACAGGAAAAGGTTTCGGTATTGGAGGCGAAGCTACAGACAAAGCCTCAGGACAAACGTGTTGAAATTAAAACTGTATGTGAACAGAGGCTGAAAAAGCCGCCAGATAAGCCGGATTTGGGATCAAAGCCGGATGGTTTATTCTGGAATGACCTGGATATAGACGAGGATTTACTGTGGGAAAATAAAGAAACAGTCGAGGACAAGTGTAGACAGATAGTAGTGTCTGCTAATATGCACGACCTACAACTAAACGTGTTGATTGACACCGGTGCAGAATTGAGTGCTGTATCTGGAAAAATATTTCAGTTACTGAAAGACAGACCTGGCATCGTAGTTATGCCAGTAACAGGAGTGAAAATTATCGGTGCTACTGGGAAGGCCAGTAAACCGGTCACAAAACAGATTTTTGTCCACTTCGAGATATGTGGGGCACGGTTTGAACAAGAGTTTGTCGTCGTGCCAGACTTGACTACGGAAGTAATTATCGGGTTAGATTGGCTATTAAAGTACCGTGCAGTGATTAATTGCGAAAGCAAAACTTTGACATGTACGTCACAAGATAAAACAATAGTAGTTAGTTTTGACGAGGCAGGAGACGGTGTGCATAGGCAATACCAGCCTATACACATTGTTAACTGGCCGGATGCTATTGACGTAGGTATGAATTTGAACTACTGTAATGTGAGGAATCTCGGCATTGACAATAGTGTAGAAAGTGAATTGGAAAGTATTGTAGACGGTGTGTCAAACGTAACACATGAATAAAGACGAGGCCTGTATGAAGTAATAACGAAGAATAAGAGTGTGTTTTCAGACAAACCGGGACTTGTGGAAGGATATAAATGCAAGTTGCATGTGATTCCGCACGAACCATTCTTCGTGAGACCGTATGCTATACCGCTGTCCAAAAAGGAAGCAGTGCAACGGGAGATAGATAAGATGATCGAATGGGGAGTGATTGAAAGAAGTACGAGTCCATATAATAACGGTTTGGTCATTGTAGCAAAACGGGATGGTAGTGTGCGTATTGTGATTGACGCACGCACGTTGAATAGGGTCGTTCAACGTGAAACAGACAGACCAGAGAGTATGGAGGACATTTTGCAACGTTTTCATGACGTTAAATTCATGACTAGCCTCGATCTGACGGCTAGTTACTGGCAAATAGTACTCGAAGAAGAATCTAGGCCATACACCGCCTTCTTGTTTGCGGGCAGGTGTTATCAGTATAGAGTACTGCCGTTTGGACTTAATATATCTGTGTCCGTATTCATCAGGGCCCTAGATAAAGTGCTAGGACCGGCTTTGAGTTCAAGATTAACTGTATATGTTGACGACCTATTGTTGGCCAATGCCACTTGGCATGACCATTGTGACCTGTTAGATGAAGTTTTTAGAGCATTGCGCCGTGGCGGAATGACTCTAAAGCTAAAGAAATGCGAATTTGTGAAGCAGGAACTGAAATTTTTAGGGCATGTAATTACCACTGCTGGTATTACAAAGGACCCAGAGAAACTAGAGGCAATAAGGAATTGTCCTCCACCCAAGTCTAGGAAACAGTTAAAAAGTTTTCTAGGGCTAACAGGATTTTACCGTAAATTTGTAAAAGGACAAGTGTTTAATGATGAAAATTTGAATAACCTCTTACGCAAAAACGTTCCGTTTGTGTGGACTGACGGGTGTCAGGCCGCTTTCGAGAGATTAAAAGACGAGTTGTTAAGATCTAACATACTATTTCATCCTGATTTATCGCTACCCTTCCATCTGGGAACGGATTCGTCGAATTATGGGGTGGGGGTAGAACTGTTCCAAGAAGTTGGTAAAGGAGAGGATAAGGAACACCGGACGATAGCGTTCGCGAGTCGAACTTTATCAAAAAGTGAGCGAAACTACACGATTTCTGAGAAAGAGTGTCTCGCTATCGTGTGGGGATTCAAAAAGTTCAAGGGTTACCTATGGGACCGTAAGGTGATTATTCATACGGACCATAAGGCGCTCACTTATCTGAAGGATTGTAAACTCCTTCACGAAAGACTGACTAGGTGGTCGCTGTATTTACAGCAATTTAACTATGACATCTGTTACGTAAAAGGGACCGACAATTGCGTAGCCGATGCGCTGTCGCGTTTGCCCGAGTCTAATCAAGAGATATTGAAAGATGAGTCAGATGGAGTGGTCAAATTATACTATTTTAAAGAAGTTGAGGGACGTAAATTAATAATGAACATCTGTAAGAATCTACGTCGTCATCAGAACGAGGACGGTTGTTTAAATATGGTGAAAACCCGATATGACGAAAGGAGTCCACAAGGAGAAAAATTAAGGAAGTATTACAAGATATACGATCATATCTTGTACATATGTAAGAGTGAAGATAGTAATATTTGGCGGATATGCTGGCCCACCAAATACGTCACGGAAATAATTGACTACTACCATTTGGCGTATGGTCACTGTGGACCAAAGAAATGTACGGAAAAGCTGAGTGAAGTAGCGCATTTTAACAACATGTTAAAACGCGTTACTGACAGAGTGAAAACTTGCGATTTATGTCAGAAGGTGAAGGTTACCAACTGTACGAGTCGTGGTCCTATGCAAAGTATAAGGCCTAACGACACCTTTGAATTACTGTGTGTGGACTTGTACGGACCTTTGCCCAAGTCATCAGGAAACTTCGCCTACATTTTAGTAGTGCTAGAAGCTTTTTCCAAGTTCATCAAACTATACCCGATTAGGAAAGCTACAGCCAAAGCGGTCTATAGCAAGCTTGTGAACGATTATTTTGTTCATATTGGTAAGCCCAAGGCGATTCTATCAGACAATGGGGCGCAATTTACTTCTAAGTTGTGGAATGAAGGCATGGAAAGTAATGGGGTCGAGGTGATCCATATTTCAGCTTATTGTCCGGCTGGGAATCCCGCTGAGAGATATATGCGCGAGCTAGGCCGACTTTGCCGTACCTATTGCCATCACAACCATAGGGCATGGGGCAAATATGTAGCAGTATTTGAGAGAATTATGAACACCTTGAGACATGAATCTACGGGATTTTCTCCAGAGGAAATCCTGTTGGGTGACAGAAGTAAAAGTTTAGTGGAAGAGATAATCAAATTCTCTCCACGGATTGACATTAGTATTTGTGTGAAAAAAGATCGTTTGCGAGAAGTAATGAAGCTAAAAGCCGATGCTCGCATACGTCGTCATGACGCTAAAGTGCGTTTTGCTAAGTTTGCAATCGGAGACTTAGTACTTGTAAAAGCTCATGAGAAATCGAGCGAGATAGACAATGAAATCTCTAAATTTAAGTTTATTTATAATGGACCATATAAAGTCATTGGTATACCTCACACAAATGCTTATTGCTTAGAGTATCCAAGCTCTGGAAAACTATTAGGTATACGGAACATTGTAGAACTGAAATTGTACCAACCTAGGATTGATTAATACCACAGAAAGGGTAATTTGTACAGTATGTAAAATAGAGTGTAAGATTTAACGATTTGCTAGATTGCCATGCTTTTGACTGACCAAGGTCATTAAAGAAGTTGTAATTAATAAGTAATTAATTTTGATTAATCAATTTAATTTTAATCAATTTAATCATGATCTAATCAACTGAAAAATCCAAGCTGCTAGTTTAAGTTTTCAGCTGAGTCACAGTAGATTAAGGAATGTAAATATGGTTTTGTAAATAGCTGTAAGATTCCATAAATATGTGATTTACTAGTCATTGCCGATGTACTTAGACGCTGTTTTAAGTTTCAGGCTAGTACATGCGTGTGATGATGGACAGTGTTGAGTTATCCACTGTGATAGTGTTTATGGACTCCTTGAGATTACTCGGGAGTGAGTTTTACCGAAAGAATTCAGTGAAACGGACGTTCTGGAAATGCCTTTACAAGGGCGAGAGAGTTCAAGCGTGCCGCACAGGCGGGCGCAACAATACTGGCGGGGCGGAACGGCTGTCGGCTCTTGTGCCGCTGTCGGCATTCTTTGTACTTGCGAGTACGGAAGGCGGAGTTGTTTTTCTTCCCGGACAGCTGATATGAAAGAATTCTGTTGTCAATATTTATGTTTTTGTCGATCTTCTGTATATTATTTTCTTGTTTAGCGTTAAGTGCACACTCATGACGAGAATATTAATTATGAAAAGTTTATATAAAATACGTATTCTATGTAATTAATTATTAATTTGCGTATTTTGATATACCTGTTTTCTATGACCATGTAATCTGATTAATTTTGTAAATAGTATTCCATTTCTTGATACTGCTAGGAATTTAGATTTTTAGAATAGCTAAACCATTTTCTATGTTTTCTATGAATTTTAATATGTTGTCAACCTGTTTTATTTTGATCAAGATGACAGAGTGGAATAAGATTAGGAGTGTCTCCACACAATTATTATCGTCTAAAAATTGGTTTATGGTTAATTAGGCGAATGCTAAATTTTGTTGATGTTTTGAGCATATGCATTTCGGCTGTTTCTTTTTTTTTGGACATTCTCTGAGTCTGTTTACGTTACACGAACATCCTCAGACAATGTGGGGCACGTGTAACGCCGGAAATGCATATCCTCCTATTTCCATCTATTGTACCATAATTTGTTTTCCTTATTTTTGCTACCTGAATATATGATATTTCTGTGTCTTTACATATTGTAATTGTTTTACTATTTGTATATATATATATATTTATGCATTTATGTCGATGTATAATTGGTTTGTTGTGTAAAGATTATTTGTATTTTTACGCTGGGTCTTGCCTAGGGAAAACTGCTATCGAACGATTACATCGATAGGTCGTGTGGAGAATCAAAGTGTGTAGGATCTTTGGTAGTGTTAACTCTGCCGCGTGGAGCGCGGGCAGAGCTGTGGGAGTCTGGCTGGAGTAGCGAGTGGAGCAGGTGTGTTGTGTGACGCTCCCGCGAGTTGCCGCGCTTTCGGGGTTTGGCAGCATGTAATTGCGCTCGACTCGCGATGATAGTTTCTGATATGGTGTCGCGGACGGGAAGCATTAGCTGGCGCACATCAAGAGCCCGTTTCGCCTGGTGACCGTGTCGAGAAGAAGGCGCGCCAACATCCAGCTTCTGCAACAGCGGCGGCCGACAATGAGTGACTGTCGCCACCTCCTCGATCGACGGCTTCAAACCTTCAATCAACCAACAAGGAAGACTAAAAGCACGTAAAGTTTCAGAACTGTATGGCAGACCTCAGCTTTTCAAATTGTTCCATTTGCCTCGCAAAATTACAGCAACTTAGCATGAACCTTTGTTGCTCATTGTCCCAATTGCATTGCCAAGCAGGGTCCCTTCCTTTTCCGAAATGAACTCGAATGTCGTTGAAATTCAAACGCCAGCATAATTCCATTTCACTGCTTTAATTTCAAAGTTCAGTTTAAGTATTCATAGCTGGCTACAATAGTTAGATTACACAAGCACAAATTAAGAGTGCGAGTTTTGTTACCGTATTTTAGCTTACCTGTGACTGCAGCTCAGCTTGGTACGTACTAAATTTTACTATTGTTACTTGTTCAGAATCGTTTAATTCAAGTTCAAAGTTAAATCTCTTCTTTCTAAATTGCGTAGATTCAAGAAGCTTTAGAAATGATTGTTGAGGTAGTCCAAGACTAACTATATTTCGATGTGCTTCAGAAAGAAAGCTCACTATTAACTTCAGTCACTAAATTAACTTTCGATTTTCCAGTTTCATTAATTCTTTTGCTAAATTAAGTGTAGCGAAATTTATTACTTCTGACAAACTTTCAGTTTTCACACTACACGTGTCAACCTTCAGTTGCCACGCTTCTAGTGCTAATTATATGTGTAATAACCTTTCTATTTCAGTTATTATAGTAATTGTCCATAGGACTGGCGACCGTAATTTCCCCCAAATCTCAAATATCTAATTACCGCTAGTTGATTGTTAACGTAACGGCCGCACATTTACTTTCTTTATTAACTTTATCCCTATTTCAAAATTAATTTCCACCAGTTTCACTTGCATTTTTCCTTTCATTTAGATGTAACCCTTTCCTCCCTCTTTACCGACAGGTTAACTTCGGTGACGATTGCTTTTCCAAAATTACCATTAGGTACACGCGGTTTCATTTTTCACTGTCATTAAGGTCGATAAGTGAGGGGGAGGTTACAAGACCTCGAAGGTGTGACAGAGCCACAGGCCTTAACACGCCAATAATACAGCGGCTGCTGTCCAATTTACTGGCCATGCGAAATTTATCAGTTATGCGAAATACTGGTGATCGTGCTTTATACCCAGCGATACCCTAAACCGTCACACCTAGTACTGGGTGCGTGTGGCAATAGTGGCAATAACAAATGCAGTTTGGCAACGTTCATTCTCCTCGAAATTTCTGCACTGGGATTCGTCTCAAAAGACGGCGAGGTGTCATTCCTGTGTCCAGTGTTGTAAGTGGAAGTACCATTCTCGGCGACCGTCTCTCTGATAGAGCGTCAACGGAAGATGCCTTCAGCGATCTCCGTGGTAACAGTACTTGGTGTTCCAGTCGTCACAGCACTTGACGTGTGGGAGCTGTCACAAGTCCATTTCCTGACTCTAGGTACGTGACGCTGCTGTCGAATCTGTACGGCCGGGCGAACAACATGTCTGTCTTCTCGAGTGCCAGTCGCGCGGGGCAGTTGAGATTCTGCATTGCGTTGAGCATGGCCCTCCTGAACCCATCAATATCAAAACTGCATGACAGTCATGGGGGCCAAACAAGAGTAGCATAGTCGCGGAACGACGGACCAGAGTCTCGATAGTCCAATATACAGCCGCTGTCGAATGCCGACGCGTGCTAGTATAAGTTTCTCTTTCATAAATGAAGCATGAAGCTATCTTCTTACAAACAACCAAAATTAAAATACGATATCTGAGTAAAGAATTTGTTGCGTAATCTTTCATTATACGCAGATTGTATATGGCATTACTCCCACCTACAAGATGCGATTGCGCTGAAATGCTGATCAGAGTCCAATGTTCAATTGTTTTGAGTCCATGACAGTTGTGATCATAGCATCTTATAATTCCCAGCATGTTTTTACTCTTCATCGATGTATAGTTTTCTACGTCCACAGGAAGTTGCAGGAGAGCATTTACTTACAGCTGCGTTCAGTGCTTCATCTCCAGAAGGTTCTAAATATTGTTTTCTTATTCTTTCATCAGCGACTCTGCCTTGCAAAACCTAATTTTCATTATTCAAGTGGTCAGAATCAATCTGAAAAGCTTGTAAGGCTGTTGAATGGTAAGCTGTGCTAAGAAATAATTGTTCAGAAACAAATTCGATACTTTGCGCCGTTTCCGAGTTAAGTAGCAGTGAAATTAGCAAATCAGGAAGTTGTACGCGCAAATTCAAGCGGAGAAAGTGTCGCCAAACGTGTTCTTTGTCTAGTTTTATATAACCGAACAAGAGAGATATCGCAATGATCGAACACGAGCTAAAATGCCCAGCAGTCTCGTTCGCTACTATTTACGCTATGAGGAGAACTGACACTAATTGTACCTGGCGGGGCATTTAGATTTGCGCAAGGCGGCCTGACTGGTTAACTTCAATGCTAATAAGATTTGAAACGGCTCAACATATATTTTTTTTCCTTAACAGCTATTCCTCAGCATAGCCCACCCTGCAACACACTTACCAGTTTTTCAGACTGTTTCTGGCCACCCTGTATGTGTGTTAATGGAACCTTTCTACAGTACATGTTCGGGTGTACACATAGCGGAATAGTTCCAGTCGTTATTTCCTGTTTGAGCACTGCAGCAGGGCTGAACAGCGCATAGGAACTCAGCAAGGTTCAAAGTTCAAAATATTTCTGAACAAATGTACCACACTTTACTTTTTCTTTTGTTAAAGATCGTAGAAAATTTACAAAATCAGCTCCATACTATTTTGAAAGTTTTGCTTCATCGTCATAATTAAATTAATGCAGGAATCGTGATCAGGTAGATTTACACCACTGGTGCGCATTCTTCTTTGGAGATCTTTGAAGATAGATGGGTGAACACTCCAGTAGGAGATACAAAATAATATGGCTGCAAGACGTCTGCAGAGCTTACATATAACTACGTTAAGAGTTGCACTTTTCCAGCATACTATGCATCGTGCCTCAGAAAAATTGCTGTTCTTGGTGTATGGCGGTGTGAGTGCCGCTTACGGAGTTGCAGAGTGGTGCTTCTCTTACGCTGTCACCTACATCGTATTTGGACCAAGACCGAATGGAAGAACGTATACTTCACGGAATAATCTTATTTCACTTTTCGGGAAGCTGTTCGTTACTACGCATTCATCTGGAGAGGAAGTGATGACTGCTGCTCTCACAAGAACATCGTGGCAAGAAACGTTTGACAGTGGTGTGATGTTGGCGTCGAGATGCATCATGTTTCACGGGCGCGTGCGGCTTCGTATCTTGATTGGTGGCTGCGGAATCCTGTTCAAAACCCGTGCTACAGAGACTAGATAGTACAACAACATGTGCGACATTTCAGACATGCCGTTCGTCCAGAGTTCCTCTTCCTGGATACTGATGCGCATCTGTATCGACTTGCTTCTATGACCTTCTCGCCGATGAAGATATCCTCCGCATGGTTCTGAATCACACAGATCGTGTCTTGGGAGACCAGTTGAAGCCCATATGTCTCCATTCTGTTGTTTCTCAGGACTGGGATCGTCTGCCAAGGCGTTCTCAACAACTTCATTAAGATTGCGCCATGCCGCTTGCCTATAGGTTATTTATTTAGTCGAAGAGATCTTCCTTCTTTTTTTTTTTTTTTTTGAATCGAAGAGTTTCGGTTTCAGATATTTTCTAATTACTTGTTTCGGACAAAAATTTGTGCCAAATCTCGCTTGTGTTAACCTGACTAGGAAAACGTGTGTAACCAAATTTGACGTTGTGCAGTCTACTTCTGATTTTTATATTTATCCTAAACGGGCAGATTTCTATAGACAGCAAGCCCTACTTCATCTAAGTTTATGTGGCACCATTTTAAGAATTACTTTTCCTGGAATTTAGAAAAACCATGAAAATATTTAAGCTGTAGAAATGTGTTAGTGCCCATAAGTAGATCCCTCCAGAATTATTATTTTTTAGTGTGATCTCGTGTCTGTTGATTGTTAGCGTCTATTATAATGAATTGTATATAAGTTGTTCCCATTTGGGTTTGAGGTGTGTGGGTAAAGGCTAAACGTTGGCATTTGGAGAGCTGCAGGGCTGAGTAATTTCCACAGTGATGTCAGGAGACAGTAGTGCGAAGTCACGCGGCTGAGTAGCTGTGAAATGTTAACGTAAACACAGATACTCCATGAGACCTTAACAAACAATTAATGAACGAATTGCTATCGACTAGAACTGTATTTTATAGTAATGAGTTCGCAGCTTATCGATAATACAAAAATGAAATGTAATGTTTAACTAGGCTCTACATTTAACTAATGGCATTTCCGCTTTCTTAAAGTGATTTTCGGAATTGTCGTGAACGTTTTCTGATTTAACTAAGGCGTTTGATTGTGTTGATCACAAAATGTTGCTCCAGAAGTTGGACCATTACAGAATACGGGGAGTACCTCACAATTGGTTCGCTTCTTACTTTAGCAACAGACAGCAAGAGGTCATTATTCACGATGTTGAGAATGGCTGCGATGTGGGGTCTGAGTGAGGTACGGTCAAGTGGGGGGTGCCCCAGGGATCAGTGCTGGGGCCACTCCCGTTCCTGATTTGCATAAATGTTATGTCCTCTAGTATTGCTGGTAACTTTAAAATATTTCTGTTTGCGGATGACACTAGCTAGGTAGTAAGGGACGTTGTATGCAACATTGGTTCGGTTTGAAATAGTGCAGTTCATGACCTAAGTTCATGGCTTGTAGAAAATAAACTAAAGCTAAATCACAGTAAGACTCAGTTTTTACAGTTTATAACACACAATTCAACAAAACCCGACGATTTAATTTCACAGAATGGGAATATGAATAGTGAAACTGAACAGTTCAAATTCCTAGGTGTTCAGATAGATAGTAAACTGTCGTGGAAAGCCCACGTTCAGGGTCTTGTTCAAAGACTTAATGCTGCCAGCTTTACTATTCGAAGGGTGTCTGCAGTGAGTGACCTTCAACACGAAAATTAGTCTACTTTGCTTTGGCTTTTGTTGTATGGTATTATATTTTGGGTTGCGGAACTCTTGTCGACCGCTGTTCACGAGTCTGGATATTTTGACATTGGCCTCTCAATATATATATATTCCTTACTGTCATTTCGTGTTAACAATATTAACTTATTCCCAAGATTAAGCAGCTTTCACTCAGTTAATACTCGGTAGAAATGAAACGTGCATTTGGATCGGATTTCCTTAACTCTTGTTCATAAAGGTGGGCAGTATATTGCTGCATCCATTTTCAATAAGCTACCACTTGAATTCAAAAATCTTAGCAGTAATCCACGCGCTTTCAAATCGATACTGAAGAGCTTCCTCATGGGTCACTCCTTCTAGTCTGTCGAAGAGTTCCTAGAAAAATTAAGCTGATTCTTGTTGTATTGTTGACTGCATTTATTTAAACTTACGGATTGACTTTTGACGGGTTTTTATCTGTTATTACTTTTATGTTGTAATGTCATGTACTGACACGTTCCATGACCTTGGAGATTTGCTCCTCAATTTGGTCCTGCGGAACTTGACGTGTAAATAAATAAATCATTTCCTTGAAAAAAAAAAAGGTACCTGATCATACGATATTTTTTCCCTTTCCCTGAGAGCTATGAGATAGGGAGGAGGGGCGCCCTTGCCTGGAAGACTCCTAATCTGGGGGTTGAAAAACACATTTCGCATCATATTTCCGCATAATACCACTAATCTTCTTGGAAGCAGCTGAAATTAAATTAAGAAGTAACCTTATAAATAGAGATGGAGGTTTCAGCTTAAATTCTGCGTGGAATCCTGCTCTCTCCCTTGTCAGAAAACAGGCGGACAGAGTTAATTCTGTCTCATCGGTTGGTTATTAATTTTCACTGCTTGCGAAATCGGTAATCAAAGTTATGTGGTGCCGCTATTGTTTACAGTGTGTGTGATATATACAGGGTGGTCCATTGATCGTGACTGGGCCAAATATCTCACGTAATAAGCGTCAAACGAAAAAGCTACAAAGAA